>NW_027002389.1:0-6435 GCF_036934945.1 Oncorhynchus masou masou
AATGGTTACAGGGTTAGATATCAACTGGTTATAGGGTTAGATATGAGATGGTTATAGGGTTAGATATCAACTGGTTATAGGGTTAGATATGAGATGGTTATAGGGTTAGATGTCAACTGGTTATAGGGTTAGATATAAACTGGTTATAGGGTTAGATATAAACTGGTTATAGGGTTAGATATAAACTGGTTATAGGGTTAGATATCAACTGGTTATAGGGTTAGATATCAACTGGTTATAGGGTTAGATATGTTAATGATGGTTACAGGGTTAGATATCAGCTTGTTATAGGGTTAGATATGGATGTTAGATATCAACTGGTTATAGGGTTAGATATAAACTGGTTATAGGGTTAGATTATAAACTGGTTATAGGGTTAGTTATGAAATGATAACAGGGTTAGATATCAACTGGTTATAGGGAAGATATGAGATGGTTATAGGGTTAGATGTCAACTGGTTATAGGGTTAGATATAAACTGGTTATAGGGTTAGATATAAACTGGTTATAGGGTTAGATATGAAATGGTTACAGGGTTAGATATCAACTGGTTATAGGGTTAGATATGAGATGGTTATAGGGTTAGATATCAACTGGTTATAGGGTTAGATATGAGATGGTTATAAGGTTAGATGTCAACTGGTTATAGGGTTAGATATAAACTGGTTATAGGGTTAGATATAAACTGGTTATAGGGTTAGATATAAACTGGTTATAGGGTTAGATATCAACTGGTTATAGGGTTTGATATCAACTGGTTATAGGGTTAGATATCAACTGTTAATGGTTTAGATATGAGATGTTTACAGGGTTAGATATCAGCTTGTTATAGGGTTAGATATGAGATGGTTATAGGGTTAGATGTCAACTGGTTATAGGGTTAGATATAAACTGGTTATAGGGTTAGATATAAACTGGTTATAGGGTTAGATATGAAATGATAATAGGGTTAGATATCAACTGGTTATAGGGTTAGATATAATGTTATAGGGTTAGATATCAACTGGTTATAGGGTTAGATATAAACTGGTTATAGGGTTAGATATAAACTGGTTATAGGGTTAGATATGAAATGGTTACAGGTTAGATATCAACTGGTTATAGGGTTAGATATGAGATGGTTATAGGGTTAGGATATCAACTGTTATAGGGTTAGATATGAAATGGTTATAAGGTTAGATGTCAACTGGTTATAGGGTTAGATATAAATGTCAACTGTTATAGGGTTAGATATAAACTGGTTATAGGGTTAGATATAACCCGGTTATAGGGTTAGATATCAACTGGTTATAGGGTTTGATATCAACTGGTTATAGGGTTAGATATCAACTGTTAATGGTTTAGATATGAGATGTTTACAGGGTTAGATATCAGCTTGTTATAGGGTTAGATATGAGATGGTTATAGGGTTAGATGTCAACTGGTTATAGGGTTAGATATAAACTGGTTATAGGGTTAGATATCAACTGGTTATAGGGTTAGATATGAGATGGTTATAGGGTTAGATGTCAACTGGTTATAGGGTTAGATATAAACTGGTTATAGGGTTAGATATAAACTGGTTATAGGATATAAGTTCTGTTGGTAGGGTTAGATATGAAATGGTTACAGGGTTAGATATCAACTGGTTATAGGGTTAGATATGAGATGGTTACAGGGATATAGATGTCAACTGGTTATAGGGTTAGATATGAGATGGTTATAGGGTTAGATATAAACTGGTTATAGGGTTAGTTATGAAATGGTAACAGGGTTAGATATATCAACTGGTTATAGGGTTAGATATGAGATGGTTATAGGGTTAGATGTCAATTGGTTATATAAACTGGTTAGAGGGTTAGATATAAACTGGTTATAGGGTTAGATATCAACTGGTTATAGGGTTTGATATCAACTGGTTATAGGGTTAGATATCAACTGTTAATGGTTTAGATATGAGGTTTGATATCAACTGGATTATATAGGGTTAGATATGATGGTTGCATGGTTAGATATCAACTGTTAATGGAGATGGTTATAGGGTTAGATATGATGTTATGGGTTAGATATCAGCTGGTTAGGTTAGATATCAGCTGGTTATAGGGTTAGATATGAGATGGTTATAGGGTTAGATGTCAACTGGTTATAGGGTTAGATATAAACTGTTTATAGGTTAGATATAAACTGGTTATAGGGTTAGATATGAAATGGTTACAGGTTAGATATCAACTGGTTATAGGGTTAGATATCAGATGGTTATAGGGTTAGATATCAACTGGTTATAGGGTTAGATATGAGATGGTTATAGGGTTAGATGTCAACTGGTTATAGGGTTAGATATAAACTGGTTATAGGGTTAGATATAAACTGGTTATAGGGTTAGATATGAAATGGTTACAGGGTTAGATATCAACTGGTTATAGGGTTAGATATGAGATGGTTACAGGGTTAGATATCAGCTGGTTATAGGGTTAGATATAAACTGGTTATAGGGTTAGATATAAACTGGTTATAGGGTTAGATATCAACTGGTTATAGGGTTTGATATCAACTGGTTATAGGGTTAGATATCAACTGTTAATGGTTTAGATATGAGATGTTTACAGGGTTAGATATCAGCTTGTTATAGGGTTAGATATGAGATGGTTATAGGGTTAGATATGAGATGGTTGCATGGTTAGATATCAACTGGTTATAGGGTTTGATAAGAGATGGTTATAGGGTTAGATATGAGATGGTTACAGGGTTAGATATCAGCTGGTTATAGGGTTAGATATCAACTGGTTATAGGGTTAGATATCAGCTGGTTATAGGGTTAGATATGAGATTGTTAAAGGGTTAGAAATGAGGTGGTTAATTTATAGGGTTAGATATGAGATGGTTAAAGGGTTAGATATCAGCTGGTTAAAACCTCTTGCAGCTCCCCCCCTACTTTGTGCAATTTCAGCCTGAAGACGTACCCAAATCTAACAGCCTGTAGCTCAGTCACAGAACCAAGGATATACATATTATTGGTACCATTTGAAAGAAAACACTCTGAAGTTTGTGTAAATGTGTCACACCCTGTATGTTTTGGTTGGTCAGGGTGTGATCTGAGTGTGCATTCTATGTTGGATGTCTTGTTTGTCTATTTCTATGTCTGGCCTGATATGGTTCTCAATCAGAGGCAGGTGTTAGTCATTGTCTCTGATTGGGAACCATATTTAGGTAGCCTGGGTTTCACTGTGTGTTTGTGAGTGATTGTTCCTGTCTCTGTGTTTTTTGTCACCAGATAGGCTGTATAGGTTTTCCCGTTCCGTTTGTTGTTTTGTATTGTTTAGTTATTTCATGTCTAGTTCATTTAATTTAAGAACATGAATAACCACCACGCTGCATTTTGGTCCACTTCTCCTTCTACAGACGAGAATCATTACAAAATGTGAATTGAATGTAGGAGAATGACACACAATAGATCTGGTTTTGATAAAACAATGAAAAAAACCTTCCTTTACTTTTTCTTTTTGTATCATCATCTTTAAAATGAACAAGATAAAGCAAACATGCAGATACATTCAGATAGGATGATGGGGACAAGTTTCAGAATGATAACTTCCAAAATCAGTGTGCTACATGACATTTATCACGAAGTCACCCAGGTGCCCCACACAAGTAGCCCAAATGTACCCAAGTGGCCAAATTGGTGAAGGTATACATTTTGAAACAACTAACTACATACAAAATGCCAAAATGGTATTCTAACACACCCCCCCCCCAAAAAAAAATTTATGAACAAAAATAAATGGAAAAAATAATAATTATTGATTAAAAAAAAACATGAAAAAAAATATATACATATTCAAAATAACATGGGTAACTATTTACACACTTTCAATATTTGGATGACCCTCAGTCCCCTATCAAATCAAATCTATTTATATAGCCCCAGCCTAAAACCCCAAACAGCAAGCAATGCAGGTGTAGAAGCACGGTGGCTAGACTCCCAATCGGAGACAAATCGGTTTCTTTCAGTCAATACGTCCCGCGAAATGGCCCATCAGGTTTGATTGTGTTACAAACAAACCAGTTGATTGCAGTGAAACCCAACATGACTGGAAAAGTCACGTTCTGTGTGGGTGATTTACCTGGAATGTGTCGTCGAAAATGGAATGAGACGGAATTCACTACACAAACGGTTCACAAAATGTTTCGTGTTAGGCTATAAAAACAGATTTTATCAAACAAAAGATCATTCATTGTGTAACAATGAGCATTGGAATTGCAAACAGACGAAGATCGTCAAAAGTAACCGATTTATTTTAATGCAGTTTGTGATTATGTTACCCCTGTGCTGGTTAAAAAATATATATATATGTGGCTCTATGCTCAGATAATCACATCGCATTCTTTCGCAGTAAATCCTTTTTTAAATCTGACAACGCAGTTGGATTAGCAAGATTCTAGGCTTTTGATACATGTGAGACACTTGTATTTTCATGAATGTTTAATATGACTATTTATGTAGCGAGCACTGTATGTTGCGAATTTCAGCCCGCCAGCAGATTCTGTGCGCAGAGAGGTTAAAGAAGAAGTTACAGGTCTGTGAGAGCCAGAAATCTTGCTTGTTTGAAACGTGGCTGGGTCTTTCATCATGACAATGATCCCAAACACACCGCCCATGCATCTAAGGAGTGGCTTCGTAAGAAGCATTTCAAGGTCCTGGAGTGTCCTAGCCAGTCTCCAGATCTCAACCCCATAGAAAATCTTTGCAGGGAGTTGAAAGTCCGTGTTGCCCAGCAACAGCCCCAAAACATCACTGCTCTGGAGGAGATCTGCATGGAGGAATGGGCCAAAATACCAGCAAAAGTGTGTGAAAACGTTGTGAAGACTTACAGAAAACGTTTGACCTCTGTCATTGCCAACAAAGGGTATATAACAAATCAAATCAAATTTTATTTGTCACATACACATGGTTAGCAGATGTTAATGCGAGTGTAGCGAAATGCTTGTGCTTCTAGTTCCGTCAATGCAGTAATAACCAACAAGTAATCTAACTAACAATTCCTAATCTACTGTCTTATACACAGTGTAAGGGGATAAAGAATATGTACATAAGGATATATGAATGAGTGATGGTACAGAGCAGCATAGGCAAGATACAGTAGATGGTATCGAGTACAGTATATACATATGAGATGAGTATGTAAACAAAGTGGCATAGTTAAAGTGGCTAGTGATACACGTATTACATAAGGATGCAGTCGATGATATAGAGTACAGTATATACGTATGCATATGAGATGAATAATGTAGGGTAAGTAACATTATATAAAGGTAGCATTGTTTAAAGTGGCTAGTGATATATTTACATCATTTCCCATCAATTCCCATTATTAAAGTGGCTGGAGTTGAGTCAGTGTCAGTGTGTTGGCAGCAGCCACTCAATGTTAGTGGTTGCTGTTTAACAGTCTGATGGCCTTGAGATAGAAGCTGTTTTTCAGTCTCTCGGTCCCAGCTTTGATGCACCTGTACTGACCTCGCCTTCTGGATGATAGCGGGGTGAACAGGCAGTGGCTCGGGTGGTTGATGTCCTTGATGATCTTTATGGCCTTCCTGTAACATCGGGTGGTGTAGGTGTCTTGGAGGGCAGGTAGTTTGCCCCCGGTGATGCATTGTGCAGACCTCACTACCCTCTGGAGAGCCTTACGGTTGAGGGCGGAGCAGTTGCCGTACCAGGCGGTGATACAGCCCGCCAGGATGCTCTCGATTGTGCATCTGTAGAAGTTTGTGAGTGCTTTTGGTGACAAGCCAAATTTCTTCAGCCTCCTGAGGTTGAAGAGGCGCTGCTGCGCCTTCTTCACGATGCTGTCTGTGTGAGTGGACCAATTCAGCTTGTCTGTGATGTGTATGCCGAGGAACTTAAAACTTGCTACTCTCTCCACTACTGTTCCATCGATGTGGATAGGGGGGTGTTCCCTCTGCTGTTTCCTGAAGTCCACAATCATCTCCTTAGTTTTGTTGACGTTGAGTGTGAGGGTATTTTCCTGACACCACACTCCGAGGGCCCTCACCTCCTCCCTGTAGGCCGTCTCGTCGTTGTTGGTAATGAAGCCTACCACTGTTGTGTCATCCGCAAACTTGATGATTGAGTTGGAGGCGTGCGTGGCCACGCAGTCGTGGGTGAACAGGGAGTACAGGAGAGGGCTCAGAACGCACCCTTGTGGGGCCCCAGTGTTGAGGATCAGCGGGGAGGAGATGTTATTACCTACCCTCACCACCTGGGGGCGGCCCGTCAGGAAGTCCAGTACCCAGTTGCACAGGGCGGGGTCGAGACCCAGGGTCTCGAGCTTGATGACGAGCATGGAGGGTACTATGGTGTTAAATGCCGAGCTGTAGTCGATGAACAGCATTCTCACATAGGTATTCCTCTTGTCCAGATGGGTTAGGGCAGTGTGCAGTGTGGTTGAGATTGCATCGTCT
>NW_027002390.1:0-6434 GCF_036934945.1 Oncorhynchus masou masou
CACACTACACTAGACCAGTTAGATAGAGGTGGTGTTATCATCCCCACACTAGACCAGTTAGATAGAGGTGGTGTTATCATCCCACACTACACTAGACCAGTTAGATAGAGGTGGTGTTATCATCCCCCACTAGACCAGTTAGATAGAGGTGGTGTTATCATCCCCACTAGACCAGTTAGATAGAGGTGGTGTTATCATCCCCTCAACTAGACCAGTTAGATAGTGGTGGTGTTATCATCCCACACTACATTAGACCAGTTAGGTAGAGGTGGTGTTATCATCCCCCACTAGACCAGTTAGATAGAGGTGGTGTTATCATCCCCCACTAGACCAGTTAGATAGAGGTGGTGTTATCATCCCCCACTACACTAGACCAGTTAGATAGAGGTGGTGTTATCATCCCCCACTACACTAGACCAGTTAGATAGAGGTGGTGTTATCATCCCACACTACACTAGACCAGTTAGGTAGAGGTGGTGTTATCATCCCACATTAGACCAGTTAGATAGAGGTGGTGTTATCATCCCACACTAGACCAGTTAGATAGAGGTGGTGTTATCATCCCACACTACACTAGACCAGTTAGATAGAGGTGGTGTTATCATCCCACACTAGACCAGTTAGATAGTGGTGGTGTTATCATCCCACACTACATTAGACCAGTTAGTAGAGGTGGTGTTATCATCCCACACCACTAGACCAGTTAGATAGAGTTGGTGTTATCATCCCCCACTAGACCAGTTAGATAGAGGTGGTGTTATCATCACACTACACTAGACCAGTTAGATAGTGGTGGTGTTATCATCCCACACACTAGACTAGACCAGTTAGATAGAGGTGGTGTTATCATCCCACACTAGACCAGTTAGATAGAGGTGGTGTTATCATCCCCCACTAGACCAGTTAGATAGAGGTGGTGTTATCATCCCACACTACACTAGACCAGTTAGATAGAGGTGGTGTTATCATCCCCAGTTAGATAGAGGTGGTGTTATCATCCCACACTACACTAGACCAGTTAGATAGAGGTGGTGTTATCATGTCACACACTAGACCAGTTAGGCAGAGGTGGTGCTATCATCCCACACTAGACCAGTTAGATAGAGGTGGTGTTATCATCCCCCACTAGACCAGTTAGATAGAGGTGGTGTTATCATCCCACACTACACTAGACCAGTTAGGTAGAGGTGGTGCTATCATCCCACACTACACTAGACCAGTTAGGTAGAGGTGGTGTTATCATCCCCCCACAGTTAGATAGAGGTGGTGTTATCATCCATCACACTAGACCAGTTAGATAGAGTTGGTGTTATCATCCCCCACTAGACCAGTTAGATAGAGGTGGTGTTATCATCCCCCTACACTAGACCAGTTAGATAGAGGTGGTGTTATCATCCCCCACTAGACCAGTTAGATAGAGGTGGTGTTATCATCCCTCACACAGTTAGATAGAGGTGGTGTTATCATCCCCCACTAGACCAGTTAGATAGAGGTGGTGTTATCATCCCCCACTAGACCAGTTAGATAGAGGTGGTGTTATCATCCCACACTAGACCAGTTAGATAGAGGTGGTGTTATCATCCCCACACTACACTAGACCAGTTAGATAGAGGTGTGTTATCATTCCCCACTAGACCAGTTAGATAGAGGTGGTGTTATCATCCCCCACTACACTAGACCAGTTAGATAGAGGTGGTGTTATCATCCCCCACTAGACCAGGTGGTGTATCATCCCCCACTAGACCAGTTAGATAGAGGTGGTGTTATCATCCCACTACACTAGACCAGTTAGATAGAGGTGGTGTTATCATCCCCCATCACACTAGACCAGTTAGATAGAGGTAGTGTTATCATCCCCACTAGACCAGTTAGATAGAGGTGGTGTTATCATCCCCCTACACTAGACCAGTTAGATAGAGGTGGTGTTATCATCCCCCACTAGACCAGTTAGATAGAGGTGGTGTTATCATCCCCACTAGACCAGTTAGATAGAGGTGGTGTTATCATCCCCCTACACTAGACCAGTTAGATAGAGGTGGTGTTATCATCCCCCACTAGACCAGTTAGATAGAGGTGGTGTTATCATCCCCCACTAGACCAGTTAGATAGAGGTGGTGTTATCATCCCCCACCACTAGACCAGTTAGATAGAGGTGGTGTTATCATCCCACACTACACTAGACCAGTTAGATAGAGTGGTGTTATCATCCCACACTACACTAGACCAGTTAGATAGAGGTAGGGTGTTATCATCCCACACTACACTAGACCAGTTAGGTAGAGGTGGTGTTATCATCCCCACTAGACCAGTTAGATAGAGGTGGTGTTATCATCCCCCACTAGACCAGTTAGATAGAGGTGGTGTTATCATCCCCACTAGACCAGTTAGATAGAGGTGGTGTTATCATGTCCCCACTAGACCAGTTAGATAGAGGTGGTGTTATCATCCCTCACTACACTAGACCAGTTAGATAGAGGTGGTGTTATCATCCCCCACTACACTAGACCAGTTAGGTAGATGTGGTGTTATCATCCCCCACTACACTAGACCAGTTAGATAGAGGTGGTGTTATCATCCCCCACACTAGACCAGTTAGATAGAGGTGGTGTTATCATCCCACTACACTAGACCAGTTAGATAGAGGAGGTGTTATCATCCCCCCCACACTAGACCAGTTAGATAGAGGTGGTGCTATCATCCCACACTACACCAGACCAGTTCGGGTAGAGGTGGTGTGTTAGTTTGGTCACAGCTGGGCTGTTATGTCCAGGCTCTCTCTTTATTCTTGATTTATTTATAGTCAAGTTGACTGTAAACACTTTCTAATTTACAGAAACGACCTGGGTAATAGTTACAGGGATAGGAGAGGGGAGAAATGAGCCAATTGGAAGCTGGGGATGATTAGGTGACCATGACGATACGAGGGCCAGATTGGAACAGAGCCTGCAGTAAAATGGCCATTCTCATTCTACTTCCCTTGATGACCTAAGAGAATTTGGGAGATATGGAAAACCGACAAGATTCAGGGTTAAAATCAATGTCGTTCTATTCCCTGTACAGTAGATATTGTATTATCTTTGCTAATTTATTTGTTTGAATCTGAGGTTGTAACCAAACTCACAGTTTATTTCACGGAATGTATGTCTGCGTTCCAAATGGGGGGGTGGGGTCTCGAGTGGCACAGCAGTCTAAGGCACTGCATCTCAGTGCTCGAGGCGTTACTGCAGACCCTGGTTTGATCCCGGGCTGTATCACACCCGGACGTGACCCGGGAGTCCCATAGGGTGGTGCAGCGGCTGGGTTTTGGGAGGCCGGGTTGGCCGTCATTGTACATAAGAATTTGTTCTTCACTGACTTTCCTAGTTAAATAAAGGTACACACTAATAATAATCCTATTCCATACAGTTGAAGTGGGACGTTGACATACACCTCAGCCAAATACATTTCAACTCAGTTTTTCACAATTCCTGACATTTAAATCCTCATTAAAATTCCCTGCCTTAGGTCAGTTAGGATCACTACTTTTTTTTTTAAATGTGAAATGTCAGAATAATAGTACAGAGAATGATTTATTTCAGCTTTTATTTCTTTCATAACATTCCCAGTGGGTCAGAAGTTTACATACACTCAATTAGTATTTGGTAGCATTGCCTTTAAATTGTTTCACTTGGGTCAAACGTTTCGGGTAGCCTTCCACAAGCTTCCCACAATAAGTTGGGTGATTTTTTTTTGCAGCAACTACCTGGGGAATAGTTACAGGGGAGAGGAGGGGGATGAATGAGCCAATTGTAACCTGGGGATTATTAGGTGACCGTGATGGTTTGAGGCTCAGATTGGGCATTTAGCCAGGACACCAGGGTTAACACCCCTACTCTTAGATAAGTGCCATGGGATCTTTAATGACCTGAGAGTCAGGACACCCATTTAACGTCCCATCCGAAAGACGGCACCCTACACAGGGCAGTGTCCCCAATCACTGCCCTGGGGCATTGGGATATTTTTTTAGACCAGAGGAAAGAGTACCTCCTACTGGCCCTCCAACACCACTTCCAGCAGAATCTGGTCTCCCATCCAGGAACTGACCAGGACCAAATCTGCTTAGCTTCAGAAACAAGCCAGCAGTGGTATGCAGGGTGGTATGCTGCTGGCCCATTTGGAAGACCCATTTGTGTCCAAGCTTTAACTTCCTGACTGAAGCAACATCTCAAAACATCAATATAGCCACAATTTTCTTTCCTCATGATGCCATCCGCCACCCCCATGCTTCACGGTTGGGACGGTGTTCTCCAAACATGACGATGGTCATTATAGCCAAACAGTTCTATTTTGTTTCATCAGACCAGAGGACATTTCTCCAAAAAGTACAATCTTTGTCCCCATGTGCAGTTGCAAACCGTGGTCTGTCTTTTTATGGCGGTTTTGAGCAGTGGCTTCCTCCTTGCTGAGTGGCCTTCAGGTTATGTCAATATAGGACTCTGTTTTTACTGTGGATATGATACTTTTGTACCTGTTTCCTCTAGCATCTTACACAAGGTCCTTTGCTGCTGTTCTGGGATTGATTTGTACTTTTAGCACCAAAGTACGTCCATCTCTAGGAGACAGAACGCATCTCCTTCCTCAGCGGTATGATGGCTGCGTTGTCCCATGGTGTTTATACTTGCGTACTATTGTTTATTACAGATGCACGTGGTACCTTCAGGCATTTGAAATTGCTCCCAAGGATGAACTAGACTTGTGGAGGTCTACAATTATTTTTCTGAGGTCTTGGCTGATTTCTTTTGATTTTCCCATGAAAAGAGGCACTGAGTTTGAAGGTAGGCCTTGAAATACATCCACAGGTACACCTCCATTGATTCAAATGATGTCAAATTGCTTCTAAAGCCATGACCTCATTTTCTGGAATATTCCAAGCTGTTTAAAAGCACAGTGAACTTAGTGTATGTGAACTTCTGACCTACTGGAATTGTGATACAGTGAATTATAAGTGAAATAATCTGTCTGCAAACAGTCGTTGGAAAAATGACTTGTGTCATGCACAAAGTATATGTCCTAATAGACTTGCCAAAACTATAGTTTGTTAACAAGAAATGTGTGGAGTGGTTGAAAAACAAGTTTTAATGATCCAACCTAAGTGTATGTAAACTTCCTCGGTTTCAACTGTATATATATAGTGCACTACCTTTAATCAGGTCCCATAGTGCAATTAAGTGTAGGGAATAGGATGCTATTTGAGACACATCCTATCTCACTAAAATCAATCATTCTTTTTCTCTGTCTCGGACTAGGATATGACATCGTCAGAATGCACCCCATGCCTCAGTGTTTTGTTTACCACCACAAGGGTTCCGTCTATTGCAGAGGCAGGGCATCACCACGGTAACATCACAGAGAGCGAGAGAGAGCTAGGACTGGGCTCTAGTCAGCCTAGTCAAGAGTCTGCATGATCAAGCACCATGATCTGTCTATGCAATCAGGACTGTAGAGAAAGATGGAGAGATAGGAGGAAGCAGGGAAAGAGAGAGAGAGAAGGAAGCAGGAGAGGGAGTAAGAGAGAGAATGACTGAGATACAGAGAGACACACAGAAAGAGAAAGAAGAGAGAGAGAGGGAGGGAGAGTGAAAGAGAGGGAGAAGGAAAGGAGATGGAGAGAGAGAGCCAGAGAGAGAAAGAAGGGAGATAAACGAGCCAGGGGAGTAAACTACATTTAGTTAAGTTACATTCTCCTGAGGATCAAAAAGGGAACATACACACAGTGTTGCTGTAGATTCCCTTCCCTTTATCTCTAAAGACTCAGTGACCTAACTTGAATGCAACTCCCCCTCCTCCCTCATCGCACCCTTTCTCTCTTCCCTGTCCTCCACCACTTCCTCCCCCCCTCTCTCGTTACCATGGCAACGTGGGCGGCACATTTCTGCTCGAGCAATCAAGTGACCTTTTTTTACCAGACCTTAGCAAGAGAGAGAGAGAAAGAGAGAAGGACAGAGGGGAGGGAGACGGAGAGAGAAGGATGCAGTAGAGAAGGTAAGGGAGAGAAACCGAAAGAGAGGAAGAGAGAGAGAGGGACAGAGGGGAGGGTGACGGAGAGAGAGGGACAGAGGGGAGGGAGACGGAGAGAGAAGGATGCAGTAGAGAATGTGAGGGAGAGAAGGACAGAAGGGGAGGGAGATGAGAGAGAGGGACAGAGGGGGAGGGAGACGGAGAGAGAGGGATGCAGTAGAGAAGGTAAGGGAGAGAACCGAAGCGAGGAAGAGAGAGAGGGACAGAGGGGAGGGAGACGGAGAGAGAAGGATGCAGTAGAGAAGGTAAGGGAGAGAAACCGAAAGAGAGGAAGAGAGAGAGAGGGACAGAGGGGAGGGAGACGGAGAGAGAGGGACAGAGGGGAGGGGAGACGGAGAGAGAAGGATGCAGTAGAGAAGGTAAGGGAGAGAAACCGA
>NW_027002391.1:0-6430 GCF_036934945.1 Oncorhynchus masou masou
ACCTTGACAAATACATTTAAACTCAGTTTTTCACAATTCCAGACATATACTCCTAAAAAATCCCTGTAAGAAATCCCTGTCTTAGGTCAATTAGGATCACCACTTTATTTTAAGAATGTGAAATGTCAGAATAATAGTAGAGAGAATGATTTATTTCAGCTTTTATTTCTTTCATCACACTCCCAGTGGATGAGAAGTTGACATACACTCAATTAGTATTTGGTAGCATTGCCTTTAAATTGTTAAACTTTGGTCAAATGTTTCAGTTAGCCTTTCACAAGCTTCCCATTATAAATTAGGTGAATTCTGGCACATTCCTCCTGACAGAGCTGTGTAACTGAGTCAGGTTCTTAGGCCTCCTTGCTCGCACATGCTTTTTCAGGTCTGCCCACAAAATGTATATAGGATTGAGGTTAGGGCTTTGTGATGGCCACTCCAATACCTAGACTTTGTTGTCCTTAAGCCATTTTGCCACAACTTTGGAAGTATGCTTGTCCATTTGGAAGACCCATTTACGACCAAGCTTTAACTTCCTGACTGATGTATTGAGATGTTGCTTCAATATGTCCGCATAATTTTCCTTCCTCATGAAGCCATGTATTTTGTGAAGTGCACCAGTCCCTCCAGCAGCAAATGCACCCCCACAGCATGATGCTGCCACCCCCGTGTTTCACGATTGGGATGGTGTTCTTCGGCTTCGCAAACCTCCCCTTTTTCCTCCAAATATAACAATGGTCATTATGGCTAAACCGTTCTATCAGACCAGAGGACATTTCTACAAAAAGTACGATCTGTGTCCCCATGTGTAGTTGCAAACCCCTGTCAGGCTTTTTTATGGCGATTTTGGAGCAGTGGCTTCTTCCATGCTGAGCAGCCATTCAGGTTATGTTGATATAGGACTTGTTTTACTGTGGATATAGATACTTTTGTACCTGCTTCCTCCAGCATCTTCACAGGGTCCTTTCATGTTATTCTGGGATTGATTTGCACTTTTAACACCAAAGTACGTTCATCTCTAGGAGACATGGGGCTGTCTGGTCGCATGGTGTTTATACTTGCATACTATTGTTAGTACAGATGAACGTGGTACTTTCAAGCGTTTGGAAATTGCTCCCAAGGATGAACCAGACTTGTGGAGGTCTACAATTTATTTTCTGAAGTCTTGGCTGATTTCTTTTGATTTTCCCATTTTCCCAGGTAGGCCTTGAAATACATCCACAGGTACACCTCCAATTGACTCAAATTATGTCAATTAGCCTATCAAAGGTTTCTAAAGCCATGACATAATTTTCTGGAATTGTCCAAGTTGTTTAAAGGCACAGTCAACTTAGTGTATGCAAACTTCTGACCCACTGGAGTTGTGATACAGTGAATTATAAGTTAAATAATCTGTCAGTAAACAATTGTTGGAAAAATGATTTGTGTCATGCACAAAGTAGATGTCCTAACCAACTTGCCAAATCTATGGTTTGTTAAAAAGAAATATGTGGAGTGGTTGAAAAGGAGTTTTATTGACTCTAACCTAAGTGTATGTAACTTCTGACTTCAACTGTATGTGGCAGGGTCCAAAGTCAATCACAGATTACAAAAAGAAAACCAGTCCCATCGCAGACATCAACGTCTTGCTCCCAGACAAATTAAACAACTTCTTTGCTCGCTTTGAGGACAATACAGTGCCACTGACACGGCCCGCTACCAAAGCCTGTGGGCTCTCATTCTCCATGGCCAATGTGAGTAAAACATTTAAACGTGTAACCCTCGCAAGACTGCCGGCCCAGACGGCATCCCTAGCCGCGTCCTCAGAGCATGCTCAGACCAGCTGGCTGGTGTGTTTACGGACATATTCATCCAATCCCTATCCCAGTCTGTTGTCCCCACATGCTTCAAGATGGCCACCATTGTTGCTGTTCCCAAGAAAGCTAAGGTGACTGAACTAAATGACTATCAAGATGCACTCACTTCTGTCATCATGAAGTGCTTTGAGAGACTAGTCAAGGATCCTCAACACTGGGGCCCCACAAGGGTGCGTTCTCAGCCCTCTCCTGTACTCCCTGTTCACCCATGACTGCGTGGCCATGCACGCTTCCAACTCAATCATCAAGTTTGCAGACGACACTACAGTGGTAGGCCTGATTACCAACAACGACGAGACGGCCTACAGGGAGGAGGTGAGGGCCCTCGGAGTGTGGTGTCAGGAAAATAACCTCTCACTCAACATCAACATAACAAAGGAGATGATCGTGGACTTCAGGAAACAGCAGAGGGAGATCCCCCCATCCACATCGACGGGACAGTAGTGGGGAAGGTGGAAGGTGGAAGGTTTTAAGTTCCTCGGCGCACACATCACGGACCAACTAAAATGGTCCACCCACAGTGGTGAAGGCACAACAGTGCCTCTTCAACCTAAGGAGGCTGAAGAAATTTGGCATGTCATCTAAAACGCTCAAACTTTTGCAGATGCACAATCCAGAGCATCCTATCGGGTTGTATCACCGCCTGGTACGGCAATTGCACCGCCCCTCTACCGCAAGGCTGTCCAGAGGGTAGTGCATTCTGCACACACATCACCGGAAAACTACAAGCCCTCCAGGACACCTACAGTACCCGATGTCACAGGAAGGCCAAAAAGATCATCAAGGACAACAACCACGAGCCACTGCCTGTTCACCCCGCTATCATCCAGAAGGCGAGGTCAGTATAGGTGCATCAAAGCTGGGAGACTGAAAAACAGCTTATTTCTCAAGGCCATCAGACTAAAGGTATCACTAGTCAACTTTAAATAACGCCACTTTAATAATGTTTACATGTACATATGAGATGAGTAATGTAGGATATACTATATCCTACCATCTACTGCATCTTGCCTATGCCTCACGCCCATCGCTCATCCATATATTTATATGTATATTCTTATTCATCCCTTACATTTGTGTGCATAAGGTAGTTGTTATGAATTTGTTAGATTACTTCTGTTAGATATGATTGCATAGTCGGAATTGGAAGCACAAGCATTTCATACACTCGCATTAACATCTGCTAACCATGTGTATGTGACCAATAAAAATGTGATTTGATGATGTGATTTGAGGGGATATGATCCTTAACTAGCCTCTCAAAGCATTACATGATGACAGAAGTGAATGCTATGTTGCCTTTGTTAGTTCAGCCACCTTGCTTTCTTGGGTACAGGAACAATGGTGGACATCTTGAAGAAAGTTTGGACAACAGACTGGGATAGTGAGAGATTGAATATGTTCGTAAACAGACCAGCCAGTTGGTCTGTGCATGCTGGCTGGAAATAACACACATAGAAATAACACACAACAAAACAAAATAATGCAAAGTTACTTAGGAGCTAGAAGCAGAGTTGCCATGTCTGTCGGTGCCATCATAGAAAATAACACAATGTACGTGTGTGTGTGCATGTGTCTGTACCTGTGTGTGTGTGTCTGTACCTGTGTGTGTGCATGTGTCTGTACCTGTGTGTGTGTGTGTCTCTTCACAGTCCCCACTGTTCCATAAGGTGTATTTGTATCTGTTTTTAAATCTGATTTTACTGCTTGCATCAGTTACCTGATGTGGAATAGAGTTCCATATAGTCATGGCTCTATGTAGTACTGTGTGCCTCCCATAGTCTGTTCTGGACTTGGGGGATTGTGAAAAGACCTCTGCTGGTATGTAATGTGGGGTATGGATGGGTGTCCTTGCGCTGTGCTAGTAGTTTAAACAGACAGTTTGGTGCTTTCGGCTTGTCAACACTTCTTACAAAAAAACAAGTAGTGATGAAGTCAATCTCTCCACTTTGAGCCATGAGAGATTGACATGCATATAATTTCATGTTTTCTCCATGTACATTTAAGGGCTATCCATGCTGCCATGTTCTGATTTTAATCATTCAATTTCCTCCAAAATGAAACAATGGTCTGAACAAGGAATTCATAAAGTTTCGGACCAAATTGAACGATGGCGGTTTGTCATCCTTTCATGACCTAAACAAATATGTATAATTTACCTGGTTCATCCTTATATCGTTTTTTTTTTTACAATTAAGAACCTCTATGCACACTTATTGAGTTCTTTGAAGTCAACCACTCCCATTCCATACTCTTTTGAATAATTATATAATAATTATAATTAGGTAGCCAGAACCCAAGTGGAGGTTTTGTACCCAATCAATATTTTTTTTTAACTACTAGAAGCCCTCCGTAAACCATTGGGAATAGTTACGCTATGGAACACAGATCTTTAAAGACTACAAAGAAAATACTGATTGGAAAAGAGTTTGGAACTATATCCCAATGCCTTCGTGGAATTTGAATCATCAACTAATACACTACAAATTAATTCACAGATTGTATTTGACTCCATGGAAAAGTTGCCAATTTAAACTTGCTCCTATTCCAAATGCTTGTATCGGTATTATGATCATTTAAACCTTGAACTTTACACTAGGCTTGTCATTAGTAGATGGCTGTAACTGCCATCATGTCAATACATTCATCATTTATATTCTGAGGTGTAATCGGGAATAGGAGGCTCACAGGTTGCTTTCCTTTATCATCAATCATCATTTATCACGTCAACAATGACACTAAAAGTGCTTAGCTTGCAGTTCTGTTCATCTCGATTTAAACTGCATAGTCAATTACGTCTTTTCACCATAATTAATATCCAATACAAATCAAAATTGTGATCGTTTTTTAAACAAATTTTCAACTGGGGTTGAATCGACGCTCTGCTCAACGTAAAGCGGTGACACCGAGCAATTGACAAATGAAGGGCATATGTGCTCAATGACCTACTTGAATGCAACTGTGTAACTGAAGGCTGCATCGATCACTGGAATGTCATTATTCAAAAGAACTTTGTCAAAAGTGGGCCAAAGGAGAACTTTGTGACATTGCGTTTGATACATGATGGTAGATGATAGATTCTGGTTCGGGCGAGGCTTATAACCATGAACATATTTTACATTTGGGTGAAATGAATGTCATTTGCAGTATAGCTAAAATGAACATTTGACAAACATGCCCTCAAGTAGAATCACCAATGGCGGGAAGCAGTACCTCAGGCTCTACATAGTTAAAGCTGCAATTTGTAACTTTTTGGGCGACCCAACCAAATTCACATAGAAATGTGTTTTATAGAATAGTCATTCTCATTGATAACAAGTCTAAGAAACTGTAGATCTGTTCTATGTGCGCTATTGCTATGCTTCCCCATCTTAAACTTTGTTTTGGCATATTTTACTTTGGTTTTGTACAACAGCTTCAAAAAGCTGAAAGCTAAATATTTGTGGTTATTGAATACGTATTTCACTGCGGTTTAGATGGTACAATGATTCTCTACACTATACTTGCTTGTTTCGGCACATAAACTGAAATTAGGCGAACTATTCAAATTTTAGCAACCAGGAACCAGATTTCTGCATAGTGCACCTTTAACACATATAATCTTCAATTGTTGTGAAATAACTCATGAGCACCTCTTTGTATGTATGAAGGGAGGTGGTGACTTTTATGTCTTCATGAAATGGAGGAACAGATGATAGGGAAAATCCCTGGTCTGTGTGGCGATCTCTCGTGTATGTGTGTGTGTTCTTGAGTGCCTACAGTGGTAGCTGCTTGTATCCATAAAGAACACTGAGTAAGATTTTCTGTTTATGTTCAAATGAGTTAGTGTTTTGCTTTTTACAAAATAGGTATTGAACAGGTAACACTTATTCAGGAACGGTTGATGTTACTAAATACGTTGATAGTTGCTACTGCGTAACATTACATGGTGCACCTTCCAGGTGTTCAATGATCATGGTGAGTGAAGTGTTAATGAATAAACAGTTGAAGTAGGAAGTTTACACACACTTAGGTTGAAGTCATTAAAACTCGTTTACACACTTAGGTTGAAGTCATTAAAACTCGTTTTTCAACCACTCCACAAATTTCTTATTTACAAACTATAGTTTTGGCAAGTCGGTTAGGACATCTTGTTATGTGCTTGAGTGAAGACCCAAAAGCGGTTTTAACAGAAAACAGAGTTCTTTAATGAAAAAACAGGAATGGCATAAATCCTCTTCCGACGTTGTATAGTGCAGGATGCACCTGCCAGGCCGACTCCGACAGGATAGGACAAGGTGGAAGCAACGAGACGATAGCTTGCTTCTGGCATGAAAAACACAAACAAGAATCTGACACTGAAAGTAGCAGGAACAGAGAGAGAAATAGAGACCTAATCAGAGGAGAAAGAGAGAACAGGTGGGAAAGGATGAATGAGCTAGTTAGGGGAGATGTAGAACAGCTGAAGAAGGAGAGACAGAGAAGGTAACCTAATAAGACCAGCAGAGAGAGACAGAGTGAAGAGAAAGGACAGGAACAGACATAATAAGACATGACAGTACCCCCCACTCACCGAGCGAGACTGACAGAAGCCCCAA
>NW_027002392.1:0-6430 GCF_036934945.1 Oncorhynchus masou masou
GGGGGGGCAAAGAGCTGTTAACAGTGTGCTGATATGAGAGAGAGAGGGGGGGGGGGCAAAGAGCTGTTAACAGTGTGCTGATATGAGAGAGAGAGAGGGGGGGGCAAAGAGCTGTTAACAGTGTGCTGATATGAGAGAGGGAGGGGGCAAAGAGCTGTTAACAGTGTGCTGATATGAGAGAGAGAGGAGGGGGGGGCAAAGAGCTGTTAACAGTGTGCTGATATGAGAGAGAGAGAGGATGGGGGGCAAAGAGCTGTTAACAGTGTGCTGATATGAGAGAGAGAGGGAGGGAGGGGGCAAAGAGCTGTTAACAGTGTGCTGATATGAGAGAGAGAGGGGAGGGGGGGCAAAGAGCTGTTAACAGTGTGCTGATATGAGAGAGAGAGGGGGGGGGCAAAGAGCTGTTAACAGTGTGCTGATATGAGAGAGAGGAGGAGGGGGGGGCAAAGAGCTGTTAACAGTGTGCTGATATGAGAGAGAGAGGGGGAGGGGGCAAAGAGCTGTTAACAGTGTGCTGATATGAGAGAGAGAGGGGGGGGGGCAAAGAGCTGTTAACAGTGTGCTGATATGAGAGAGAGAGGAGGGGGGGGCAAAGAGCTGTTAACAGTGTGCTGATATGAGAGAGAGAGGGGGGGGGCAAAGAGCTGTTAACAGTGTGCTGATATGAGAGAGAGAGGAGGGGGGGCAAAGAGCTGTTAACAGTGTGCTGATATGAGAGAGAGAGGGAGGGGGGGCAAAGAGCTGTTAACAGTGTGCTGATATGAGAGAGAGAGAGGGGGGGGCAAAGAGCTGTTAACAGTGTGCTGATATGAGAGAGAGAGGAGGAGGGGGCAAAGAGCTGTTAACAGTGTGCTGATATGAGAGAGAGAGAGGAGGGGGGCAAAGAGCTGTTAACAGTGTGCTGATATGAGAGAGAGAGAGGAGGGGGGCAAAGAGCTGTTAACAGTGTGCTGATATGAGAGAGAGAGGGGGAGGGGGCAAAGAGCTGTTAACAGTGTGCTGATATGAGAGAGAGAGGAGGGGGGGCAAAGAGCTGTTAACAGTGTGCTGATATGAGAGAGAGAGGAGGGGGGCAAAGAGCTGTTAACAGTGTGCTGATATGAGAGAGAGAGGAGGAGGGGGGCAAAGAGCTGTTAACAGTGTGCTGATATGAGAGAGAGAGGGGGGGGGGCAAAGAGCTGTTAACAGTGTGCTGATATGAGAGAGAGAGGGGGGCAAAGAGCTGTTAACAGTGTGCTGATATGAGAGAGAGAGAGGGGGGGCAAAGAGCTGTTAACAGTGTGCTGATATGAGAGAGAGAGGAGGGGGGGCAAAGAGCTGTTAACAGTGTGCTGATATGAGAGAGAGAGGGGGAGGGGGCAAAGAGCTGTTAACAGTGTGCTGATATGAGAGAGAGAGGAGGAGGGGGCAAAGAGCTGTTAACAGTGTGCTGATATGAGAGAGAGAGAGGAGGGGGGCAAAGAGCTGTTAACAGTGTGCTGATATGAGAGAGAGAGGGGGGGGGCAAAGAGCTGTTAACAGTGTGCTGATATGAGAGAGAGAGGGGAGGGGGCAAAGAGCTGTTAACAGTGTGCTGATATGAGAGAGAGAGGAGGGGGGGCAAAGAGCTGTTAACAGTGTGCTGATATGAGAGAGAGAGGGGGGGGCAAAGAGCTGTTAACAGTGTGCTGATATGAGAGAGAGAGGGAGGGGGGCAAAGAGCTGTTAACAGTGTGCTGATATGAGAGAGAGAGGAGGGGGGGGCAAAGAGCTGTTAACAGTGTGCTGATATGGAGAGAGAGAGGAGGGGGGCAAAGAGCTGTTAACAGTGTGCTGATATGAGAGAGAGAGGGGGGCAAAGAGCTGTTAACAGTGTGCTGATATGAGAGAGAGAGAGGGGGGGCAAAGAGCTGTTAACAGTGTGCTGATATGAGAGAGAGAGGAGGGGGGGCAAAGAGCTGTTAACAGTGTGCTGATATGAGAGAGAGAGGGGGGCAAAGAGCTGTTAACAGTGTGCTGATATGAGAGAGAGAGGAGGGGGCAAAGAGCTGTTAACAGTGTGCTGATATGAGAGAGAGAGAGGAGGGGGGCAAAGAGCTGTTAACAGTGTGCTGATATGAGAGAGAGAGGGGGGGGGCAAAGAGCTGTTAACAGTGTGCTGATATGAGAGAGAGAGGGGGGCAAAGAGCTGTTAACAGTGTGCTGATATGAGAGAGAGAGGAGGGGGGGCAAAGAGCTGTTAACAGTGTGCTGATATGAGAGAGAGAGGAGGGGAGGGGGGGCAAAGAGCTGTTAACAGTGTGCTGATATGAGAGAGAGAGAGAGGGGGGGGCAAAGAGCTGTTAACAGTGTGCTGATATGAGAGAGAGAGGGAGGGGGGCAAAGAGCTGTTAACAGTGTGCTGATATGAGGAGAGAGGAGGAGGGGGGGCAAAGAGCTGTTAACAGTGTGCTGATATGAGAGAGAGAGGAGGGGGGGCAAAGAGCTGTTAACAGTGTGCTGATATGAGAGAG
The DNA here is from genome assembly GCF_036934945.1 of Oncorhynchus masou masou. Lineage (NCBI taxonomy): Eukaryota > Metazoa > Chordata > Actinopteri > Salmoniformes > Salmonidae > Oncorhynchus > Oncorhynchus masou. Next base: position 2,493 of record NW_027002392.1, read on the forward strand.
AGAGGAGGGGGGCAAAGAGCTGTTAACAGTGTGCTGATATGAGAGAGAGAGGAGGGGGGGCAAAGAGCTGTTAACAGTGTGCTGATATGAGAGAGAGAGGGGGGCAAAGAGCTGTTAACAGTGTGCTGATATGAGAGAGAGAGGAGGGGGGGCAAAGAGCTGTTAACAGTGTGCTGATATGAGAGAGAGAGGAGGGGAGGGGGGCAAAGAGCTGTTAACAGTGTGCTGATATGAGAGAGAGAGGGGGGGGCAAAGAGCTGTTAACAGTGTGCTGATATGAGAGAGAGAGGAGGGGGGCAAAGAGCTGTTAACAGTGTGCTGATATGAGAGAGAGAGGGAGGGGGGCAAAGAGCTGTTAACAGTGTGCTGATATGAGAGAGAGGGGGGGCAAAGAGCTGTTAACAGTGTGCTGATATGAGAGAGAGAGGAGGGGGGGCAAAGAGCTGTTAACAGTGTGCTGATATGAGAGAGAGAGGAGGAGGGGGGCAAAGAGCTGTTAACAGTGTGCTGATATGAGAGAGAGAGAGGAGGGGGGCAAAGAGCTGTTAACAGTGTGCTGATATGAGAGAGAGAGGGGGGGGCAAAGAGCTGTTAACAGTGTGCTGATATGAGAGAGAGAGGAGGGGGCAAAGAGCTGTTAACAGTGTGCTGATATGAGAGAGAGAGGGGGGGCAAAGAGCTGTTAACAGTGTGCTGATATGAGAGAGAGAGGAGGGGGGGCAAAGAGCTGTTAACAGTGTGCTGATATGAGAGAGGAGGGGGGGCAAAGAGCTGTTAACAGTGTGCTGATATGAGAGAGAGAGAGGGGGGGCAAAGAGCTGTTAACAGTGTGCTGATATGAGAGAGAGAGAGGGGGGGCAAAGAGCTGTTAACAGTGTGCTGATATGAGAGAGAGAGGGGGGGGGCAAAGAGCTGTTAACAGTGTGCTGATATGAGAGAGAGAGGGGGGGCAAAGAGCTGTTAACAGTGTGCTGATATGAGAGAGAGAGGGGGGGGGCAAAGAGCTGTTAACAGTGTGCTGATATGAGAGAGAGAGGGGGGGGCAAAGAGCTGTTAACAGTGTGCTGATATGAGAGAGAGAGGGGGGGGCAAAGAGCTGTTAACAGTGTGCTGATATGAGAGAGAGAGGGGGGGCAAAGAGCTGTTAACAGTGTGCTGATATGAGAGAGAGAGAGGGGGGGCAAAGAGCTGTTAACAGTGTGCTGATATGAGAGAGAGAGGAGGGGGCAAAGAGCTGTTAACAGTGTGCTGATATGAGAGAGAGAGAGGGGGGCAAAGAGCTGTTAACAGTGTGCTGATATGAGAGAGAGAGGGGGGGCAAAGAGCTGTTAACAGTGTGCTGATATGAGAGAGAGAGGGAGGGGGCAAAGAGCTGTTAACAGTGTGCTGATATGAGAGAGAGAGGGGGGCAAAGAGCTGTTAACAGTGTGCTGATATGAGAGAGAGGGGGGGGCAAAGAGCTGTTAACAGTGTGCTGATATGAGAGAGAGGAGGGGGGGCAAAGAGCTGTTAACAGTGTGCTGATATGAGAGAGAGAGGGGGGGGGCAAAGAGCTGTTAACAGTGTGCTGATATGAGAGAGAGAGGGGGGCAAAGAGCTGTTAACAGTGTGCTGATATGAGAGAGAGAGGGGGGGCAAAGAGCTGTTAACAGTGTGCTGATATGAGAGAGAGAGGGGGGGGCAAAGAGCTGTTAACAGTGTGCTGATATGAGAGAGAGGAGGGGGCAAAGAGCTGTTAACAGTGTGCTGATATGAGAGAGAGAGGGGGGGGCAAAGAGCTGTTAACAGTGTGCTGATATGAGAGAGGAGGGGGGCAAAGAGCTGTTAACAGTGTGCATGAGAGGAGTGGAGGGAAAGAGCTGTTAACAGTATGAGAGAGGGGGGCAAAGAGCTGTTAACAGTGTGCTGATATGAGAGAGAGAGGGGAGACAAAGAGCTGTTAACAGTGTGCTGATATGAGAGAGAGAGGGGGAGGAGACAAAGAGCTGTTAACAGTGTGCTGATATGAGAGAGGAGGGGGGCAAAGAGCTGTTAACAGTGTGCTGATATGAGAGGGGGGCAAAGAGCTGTTAGAGGCGATGGAGGACACATGGACATAAACAAATGGCAAAAGAAGAATAGGTCTGTGACATGCTTTGACCAAGTGGCTGTCGAAAGACAGGAGGACAGACACCATCATCTGCCCTCTCCTCTGATAGGTAGACGTTTTCACAGTACTGCTTATACCAATGAAATCCTCAGAGACCTCTACAAATTCATAGGACATGGTGTCTAGGGGTCGGATTGGGTCCACCCCTCCATCGTACAAAGCACTCCGTCTTACCTCGGGGGTCTCACAGGAGGCCACGTTCTCTTCCTTCTTCCTCTCCTCCTCCTCCTGCTCCAGCTCCTTGATGCTCTCCTCCAGCACGTTGGGCCAGAAGTCCCCTTCGAAGTAGGGCATCTCGTTGGCACTGGTAATGCGGTCCTCCGTGGCCTGCTTGAAGATGTCCTGGAGAAAAGACGCCTGTTACTCGGACTGCACAGATGGGGCTGATGGTGTGGGATAATGCCACACTCAAAACAGCATTTAATTAGAAAAGTAAGCATGGGCCTAAGACAGAAGCCACTTAAAAATAATATTTCTTATTGTACCAATTCCAGACGAGTCCCTCCGAGTTCCTTTGCCTTCTGTTTTGGTGCCTAATGAACACAGCCAAGGTCCCCTTCATGTCTCACCTTGAAGTCATGGAGGATCCTCTCTGCGAAGGCCTTCTCCAGCATCTTCCTGTACCACTCCTGCAGCCTCTTGGGCTTGGGGATCTTCTGGTCCTGCGGGTGGCAGTGGAAGATGTAGTCGTCCCCTTCACTGGGGGGGCACGCCCAGATATGACCATACACATAGCTGCATGGGACCAGGGATGGAGAGGACAGCTTTTAGGTTCAACGTCATGCATTTCAAGGTACTGAGACAAATATCTTGGGAATATTCTTTGTTAAGAAATTATTTCAAAATGAGTTTGCAAGATTTAGCTATTCCTAAACCTGCCTGGACACACAAACGGTTTTACAGACATAAATGAGGCCTCGTCCTGGATTAAGAAGCATGATATTCTCCACTGAAATAGCTTTTTACTCCAGGACTAGGCTTAATCTGTGTACAGGAAACCAGCCTGGAAAAGCAGTGTAATGATTGAATGGGAGTGTTGTCACCGGTATTGAAAACCTACCCCAGTTTCTTCACATACTCCAGGTACCCTATTAAGATCTCATGGTAGACTGCCGTCCTCAACGCCCGGGGCTTGAAGAAGTGAATACTGTCCAGATACGATATGTAAACCCGCCTGGAGAGAAGAAGACACCAGGTGTGTTACACTGACAACTATAGCTAACCTGGTTAACGAGGCCTGTTACACTGACAACTATAGCTAACCTGGTTAACCAGGTGTGTTACACTGACAACTATAGCTAACCTGGTTAACGAGGCCTGTTACACTGACAACTATAGCTAACCTGGTTAACGAGGCCTGTTACACTGACAACTATAGCTAACCTGGTTAACGAGGCCTGTTACACTGACAACTATAGCTAACCTGGTTAACGAGGCCTGTTACACTGACAACTATAGCTAACCTGGTTAACGAGGCCTGTTACACTGACAACTATAGCTAACCTGGTTAACCAGGCCTGTTACACTGACAACTATAGCTAACCTGGTTAACCAGGTGTGTTACACTGACAACTATAGTCAACTTGGTTAACGCAGGCCTCGTTACACCGACAACTCATAGCTGACCTGGTTAACGAGGCCCGTTACACTGACAACCATAGCTAACCTGGTTTTAACGAGGCCCGTTACACTGACAACTATAGCTAACCTGGTTAACGGTGTGCTCGTTACACTGACAACTATAAAGGCTGACCTGGTTAATCGAGGCCTCGTTACACTGACAACTATA
>NW_027002393.1:0-6427 GCF_036934945.1 Oncorhynchus masou masou
CCCATCCATGCCTTCCCACCCCGCCCCATCCATGCCTCCACCCCCACATCCCACCCCATGCCTTCCACCCCCGCCCCATCCATGCCTTCCACCCCCCCGCCCCATCCATGCCTTCCACCCCCACCCCATCCATGCCTTCCACCCCCACGCCCCATCCATGCCTTCCACCCCGCCCCAATCCATGCCTTCCACCCCCAGCCCCATCCATGCCTTCCACCCCCGCCCCATCCATGCTCTTCCACCCCCGCCCCATCCATGCCTTCCACCCCCGCCCCATCCATGCCTTCCACCCCCCGCCCATCCATGCCTTCCACCCCCGCCCCATCCATGCCTTCCACCCCCCGCCCCATCCATGCCTTCCACCCCCCGCCCCATCCATGCCTTCCACCCCCCGCCCCATCCATGCACTTCCGCCCCATCCATGCCTTCCACCCCCCCTTCCACCCCCGCCCCCATCCATGCCTTCCACCCCCGCCCCATCCATGCCTTCCACCCCCGCCCCATCCATGCCTTCCGCCCCATCCATGCCTTCCACCCCCCCCATCCATGCCTTCCACCCCCGCCCCATCCATGCTTTCCACCCCCCCCCCATCCATGCTTTCCACCCCGCCCCATCCATGCTTTCCACCCCCCACCCCATCCATGCCTTCCACCCCACCCCATCCATGCCTTCCATCCATCCCATCCCATCAATGCCTTCCGTTTTCCACCCCGCCCCATCCATGCATCTCATCCATGCTCTTCTACCTCTCGCCCCATCCACCCCCTATCCATGCCCCATCCATGCCTTCCACCCCCCACATCCCATCCATGCCTTCCACCCCCGCCCTATCCCCCCACCCCCGCCCCATCCATGCCTTCCACCCTCCGCCCCATCCATGCCTTCCACCCCCCGCCCCATCCATGCCTTCCACCCTCCATCCATCCCATCCACGCCTTCCACCGCCCCATCCATGCATCCCATCCATGCCTTCACCCCCGCCCCATCCATGCCTTCCACCCCCGCCCCCATCCATGCCTTCCACCCCCGCCATCTGCTTCACCCCCAACATCCCATCCATGCCTTTTCCACCCCCGCCCCCATCCACGTCTTTCCACCCCCGCCCCATCCACGCCTTCCACCCCCACATCCCATCCATGCCTTTCCACCCCCACATCCCATCCATGCTCTTCCCACCCCCACATCCCATCCATGCCTTCCACATCCCATCAATGCCTTCCACCCCCGCCCATCCAAACCATGCTCTTCCACCCCCGCCCCATCCATGCTCTTCCACCCCCACATCCCATCCATGCCTTTCTACCCCCACCACTCCCCCATCCATGCCTTCCACCTCCGCCCCATCCATGCCTTCCACCCCCCGCCCATCCATGCCTTCCACCCCTCCATCCCATCCATGCCTTCCACCCCTGTCAGGATTTGGCCAGGGTTGTTCCAGTTGTTTGTCAGTAGATGTCCCCATTGTGCTTTTGTCCCTGTGTTTTTCCCTTGACCCCCATTATTGTTTGCACCTGTGTCTCAAGTTTCCCCTGATTGTATTTAAACCCTTTGTTTCCCTCAGTTCTGTGCTCTGTGTTTGTATGTTGGCACCCTGCCCTAGTGTTCTGTGCTCTGGTCGATTCCGGTAACGTTCTTGTGGTATTCTGTTTTTTGTTTTAGTTTAGTTTTGGTGAGTTTCTTTTTAGATCTTTTTTGTGTTTTTCCTTCCACCTTTTGGATTTGCCTTTTTATTTTTAGGATTTTTTCTTCATTAAATACACCGTCTTAAGTACTGCTGTGTCTGCCTCATCTTCTGGGTTCTGCTGTCTATTTGTGGCTCAGTTGGTTAAGTGACTGTTTCTCACCCGGAGACCCAGGTTCGTAACCGGTCCTGACAGAAACACAGAGCCAAAATGAACCCAGAGGCAGCCAGTTCCCAGGACCTTTTTGCCACGCTGTCCCACCACCAGGAGACTGTCCAACGCCACGAAGCCGCCCTGGTTCAGCAAGAGGCCTTAATGGCAAGACATTCTCATCTTCTGTCGGAGATGCTGACTTCCATTAAGCAAATGTCTGATCGACTTACCCCGGCAACAGTTCCCGTTCCAGTACCTCAAGTTCACGTACCCATGGCAGTTAACCCCCTGGCTGAACCTCGTCTTCCACCCTCCCCAACGGTTCTCAGGTGATCCAAGGTGCGTTTGTAAAGGGTTTCTCACTCAATGTTCTCTCTCCTTTGAGCTGCAACCTCGTCAAGCTTCCCACCGACCGGTCTAAGATCGCATATATCATCACCCTGCTGTCGGAAAAGCCCTGGCCTGGGCTACTGCTGTGTGGGATGCCCATAGTTCCTGCTGTGCCAGCTACTCTGCCGAAGCTGAGGAATTCAAACGAGTGTTTCAAGGCCCAAGCAGTGGTTCTGACTCCAGCCAAACAGCTCCTGACTCTCCATCAAGGTTGGCGCAGCGGACGGACTATGCCATCCAGTTCCGCACGGTGGCAGCAGCGAGTGGCTGAACAACGAGGCGCCACGGTGTGCTTTCTGAAAGGCCTTTCCGACACTATCCAAGATGAACTGGCCACTGGAACCACCGGACAATCTCGAGTCCCTGATCAAGTTGGCCTCACGCATTGACCAGCGTCTGAGAGAGAGAGAACTCAACCGTAGACCTCTAGTCCCTATCAGTCCTAGCTCCGAGTCCCCACCTTTATCATCACTGGCTCCACCGGAACCCATGCAGATTGGACGCATCTCCCAGGCTGAGAGAGACCGCCGGATGAGGAGCGACGCTGTCTATATTGCGGCAAACCGGGCCATTTCCGCTCCACGGTCCCGGGCTCCAGGGAAACGCCTGTCCCGCACAGACCGGGGAACTGTAACGGGAAACATAACCTCCTCCCATCCGTCCAACTCCCGCTCTGCTCATTCCAGTCACCCTCCTGGGACAACCACAAGCTTCACCTTCAAGCCTTGGGTAGACTCTGGAGCCGCAGGTAACTTCATGGATGGTGTCTGGGTGAAGGAGAACGGGCGTTCCCTTGAACCTCTAAGTGACCCCATGAGGGTTACTACATTGGATGGAAGCCCTTGGGATCTGGACTTGTCACTCATGTCACTACCTCCTTTGAGACTTTCAGTTTCACAACACCAGGAATTGATGAACTTTCATTTGATCTCCTGTTCCGAGTTCCCTCTCGTCCTTGGATACCCCTGGCTTCACAGCCATAACCCTCACATCGACTGGTCTGTGGGCACTATCAGCAGTGGGGTCCTACGTGCCAAGCTACTTGTATTTTCCAGAATTCCCCGAGTTCTACTCCCGAGTCTTTAGAATCCATCGACCTGACCCGAGTTCCCGAGTGTTACCATGACCTCAAAGTGGTGTTTAGCAAACAGAGGGCCACCATGCTACCACCCCATAGATCTTACGATTGCCCCATCGACCTGTTTCCGGGCACTTGCCCCCCCCAGGGGTCGGATATTTTCCCTATCTCCACCCGAACGAGCTGCTATGGATACCTACATCAAGGACTCTCTGGAAGCAGGCCTCATGCGTCCATCCACCTCCCCGGCGGGAGCAGGGTTTTTCTTTGTGGCCAAGAAAGACGGTGGGTTACGTCCTGCATCGACTACCGGGGACTCAATGACATAACCGTCCTAACCGTTACCCGCTACCCCTTATGGCCACAGCCTTCGAGCTGCTCCAGGAAGCAGTTGTTTTCACTAAGCTTGACCTGCGGAACGCATACCATCTTGTGCGGATCAGACCTGGTGATGAGTGGAAGACCGCTTTCAACACGCCTACTGGTCACTATGAATACTTGGTGATGCCCTTCGGCCTGACCAACGCCCCAGCGGTGTTCCAAGCGCTCATAAACGATGTGCTTAGGGATATGCTTAACATATTTGTGTTCGTTTACTTGGATGACATCCTCATCTTTTCGAGCCCTTCAAGAACACACTAAGCATGTCAGACAAGTACTCAAACGCCTCCTGACAGCCATCTGTACGTTAAGCCGAAAATGTGAATTCCATTCATCCCGAGTACAATTCCTGGGATTTGTAGTGGAACCCGGCCGAATCCAAATGGACCCTAGGAAGGTAGGGGCGAGCGGATTGGCCCACCCCCAAATCCGTTAAGGATGTTCAGCGTTTCCTGGGCTTCACAAACTTTTACCGCAAGTTCATCAAGAACTTCAGTTTCCAGGCAGCTCCTCTCTCAGCTTTAACCAAAGGTGGCAATGCAAGGTTTTTTTGGGGAAGAGAAGCTGAGACGGCCTTCCAAGGACTCAAGCAGCGCATCCTTTCTGCTCCCATCCTGATACTACCGACTACGGATGAACCATTTGTGGTGGAGGTAGACGCATCAGAGGTTGGTGTTGGAGCTGTCCTGTCTCAGAGGGGTGAAGACAAGAAGCTTCATCCGTGCGCTTTCTTCTCACACCGGCTTACCCCGACTGGAGAGGAACTACGATGTGGGGATCGTGAACTCCTAGCGGTTAAGATGGCATTGAAGGAATGGAGACACTGGCCTCGAGGGGGCTTCTCACCCGTTTCAAGTACTTACGGACCACAAAAAATCTGGAGTATATCCAGCAGGCGAAGCGATTGAACTCTAGACAAGCTAGATGGTCTCTTTTCTTCAATCGATTCCAGTTTATCCTCACCTATCGGCCCGGTCGAAGAATCTCAAACCGGATGCCCTGTCCCGAGTCTACGCCTCCTGCCATTCGAGATGACACGGACATGCCTGTCCTTCCTGCTGCTAAGATTGTGGCTCCGATCTCGTGGCAAGTTGAGGATACCGTGAGACGTGCTCAAGCTAGCGAACCGGACCCTAAAGGAGGCCCTGCCACCGGTTGTTTGTCCCCAAGGCAGTGAGGACTCAGGTCCTCTGTGGGGGCACTCCTCTCGCCTCACCTGTCATCCGGGCGTAGGCTCACCTTGGAGTTCATCCAGGCGTAAGTTCTGGTGGCCTACCATAAGAGAAGACGTTGCCACTTTCGGCCAATGCCTGCCCCGTGTGCTGCCAGGGCAAATCTTCTCACCTCCGCCCTCAAGGACTCCTTCACCCTTTACCTGTTCCCCACAGACCCTGGTCCCATATCTCATTGGACTTTATTACTGGACTTCCTCCATCCCATGGCAATACTACTATCCTAGTCATAATCGACAGGTTTTCAAAGGCGGCCAGGTTCGTCCCTCTGACTAAGTTACCTTCTGCCAAGGAAACGGCTGAGTTGGTAATTAATCATGTGTTCCGAGTCTTCGGCATTCCTCAAGATGTGGTTTCTGACAGAGGTCCCCAGTTCGCCTCAAGGTTTTGGAAGGCCTTCTGCCAACTCATGGGGGCTTCTGCCAGTCTATCTTCAGGGTACCATCCGGAGTCCAACGGCCAAACAGAGAGGATGAATCAAGAGCTGGAAACCACCCTCCGATGTATGACTCGTGACAACCCGTCCACATGGTCATCCTTTATTGTTTGGGCCGAATACGCGCACAACACCTTGCGCTCCTCCTCCACTGGTATGTCCCCGCACGAGTGTCAGTTTGGCTATGCTCCTCCATTGTTCCCGGACCAGGAGGCAGAAGTCAGTGTGCCTTCAGCCTTGAGATTCGTCAGACGCTGTCGGCTTATGTGGAGGAAGACCCGTCTTAATCTGATGCGTTCCTCACAGAGGTATCAACAACAAGCCAACAGACGTCGCCGTCCCGGGCCTACCCTGCGCCCCGGCCAGAGAGTCTGGCTCTCCACAAGAGACTTACCTCTACGGGTGGAGTCTCGCAAGCTGTCCCAAAAATACATCGGTCCCTTCAAGGTTGCCAGGAGAGTTAACCCAGTTTCTTATCGCCTACACTTACCCAGATCCCTTAAGATTAATCCCACATTTCATGTGTCTTTGTTAAAACCTGTTGTTTTTCTCCCCTTGTCCCGGCAGACAGACCTCCCCTCCGCCTCGTGTCATTGGAGGCCAGCCGGCTTATACCGTCCACCGGATACTGGATTCCCGCCGGGTGCAGCGGTCCTGGCAGTATCTGGTGGACTGGGAAGGCTACGGTCCTGAGGAGCGCTCCTGGGTTCCTGCCAAAGACATCCTGGACCCTGACCTCATTCGTCAGTTCAGGGTCCTCCACCCTGAGAGAGCTGGTAGGAACGTCAGGAGCCGTTCCTAGGGGGGATTCTGTCAGGATTTGGCCAGGGTTGTTCCAGTTGTTTGTCAGTAGATGTCCCCATTGTGCTTTTTGTCCCTGTGTTTTTCCCTTGACCCCCATTATTGTTTGCACCTGTGTCTTGTTTCCCCTGAGTGTATTTAAACCCTTTGTTTCCCTCAGTTCTGTGCTCTGTGTTTGTATGTTGGCACCCTGCCCTAGTGTTCTGTGTGCTCTTGTCGATTCCGGGTAACGTTCTTGTGGTATTCTGTTTTTTGTTTTAGTTTAGTTTTGGT
>NW_027002394.1:0-6425 GCF_036934945.1 Oncorhynchus masou masou
ACAGAGGGAGGAGACACGGAGTGAGGACAGAGGGAGGAGAGACAGGGTGATGACAGAGGGAGGATAGACAGAGTGAGGACAGAGGGAGGAGAGACAGGGTGATGACAGAGGGAGGACAGAGGGAGGAGAGACAGGGTGATGACAGAGGGAGGAGAGACGGACTGAGGACAGAGGGAGGAGAGACAGGGTGATGACAGAGGGAGGAGAGACAGAGTGAGGACAGAGGGAGGAGAGACAGGAGTAGAGGACAGAGGGAGGACAGAGAGGAAGGGAGAGACAGGGTGATGAGCAGAGGGAGGAGAGACAGAGTGAGGACAGAGGGAGGAGAGACAGAGTGAGGACAGAGGGAGGAGAGACAGGGTGAGGACAGAGGGAGGACAGAGGAAGGATAGACAGGGTGATGACAGAGGGAGGGTGTATAATGTGATGTAACGTCATTAACATGCCTTTCATCAGGCATCTGAAGCACCTCCGTTACGTGTTACTCACAGTGTGTACATGTGTGTGTGCGTTCGTGTACATGTGTGTGTTGGCAATCCTGTCACTCCTCCCCCAGTGCCCCCACACCCCGTTCTGTGGGGTGCCCAGCTCAGTGCTGTCTGAGGCAGGTGTAGAGCTCCTGTAAGGACAAACTAAGTGTGCCCCTTCCTTCATCTGGTACAAAGACAACAAGGCCCTGAGCGCCACACACACCCCTGACATCGTCTATAGCATGGACACTGACACGGGAACACTGGTGAGTAGCACATGATGGAGGTAAGCATTTAGATGCCTATTCAAAGGCATGTTAATGACGTTACATCACTATATACACCCCTCCCTCTGTCATCACCCTGTCTCACCCTGTCTCTCCTCCCTCTGTAATCACTCTGTCTCTCCTCCCTCTGTAATGCTCTCTCCTCCCTCTGTCCTCACCCTGTTTCTCCTCCTCTGTCATCACTCTGTCTCTCCCTCCCTCTGTCATCACCCTGTCTCTCCTCCCTCTGTCATCACCCTGTCTCTCCCTCCTCTGTCATCACCCTGTCTCTCCTCCCTCTGACATCACCCTGTCTCTCCTCCCTCTGTCCTCCCTCTATCCTCACCCTGTCTCTCCTCCCTCTGTCATCACCCTGTCTCTCCTCCCTCTGTCATCACCCTGTCTCTCCTCCCTCTGTCAATACTCTGTCTCTCCTCCCTCTGTCCCTCCTCCGTCTCTCCTCCCTCTGTCCTCCCTCTGTCCTCACCCTGTCCCTCCTCCCTCTGTCCCCCTCTATCCTCACCCTGTCTCTCCCCCTCTGTCCTCACCTCCTGTCTTTCCTCCCTCTGTCCTCACCCTGTCTCTCCCCTCTGTCCTCACCCTGTCTCTCCTCCCTCTGTCCTCACCCTGTCTCTCCTCCCTCTGACATCACCCTGTCTCTCCTCCCTCTGTCCTCCCTCTATCCTCACCCTGTCTCTCCTCCCTCTGTCATCACCCTGTCTCTCCCTCCCTCTGTCATCACCCTGTCTCTCCTCCCTCTGTCAATACTCTGTCTCTCCTCCCTCTGTCCTCACTCCGTCTCTCCTCCCCTCTGTCCTCCCTCTGTCCTCACCCTGTCCCTCCTCCCTCTGTCCCCCTCTATCCTCACCCTGTCTCTCCCCCTCTGTCCTCACTCCTGTCTTTCCTCCCTCTGTCCTCACCCTGTCTCTCCCCCTCTGTCCTCACCCTGTCTCTCCTCCCTCTGTCCTCACCCTGTCTCTCCTCACTCCGTCTCTCTTCCCCTCTGTCCTTCCTCTGTCCTCACCCTGTCTCTCCTCCCTCTGTCATCACCCTGTCTCTCCTCCCTCTATTCCCTGTGTCATCACCCTGTCTCTCCTCCATCTATTCCCTCTGTCATCACCCTGTCTCTCCTCCCTCTGTCATCACCCTGTCTCTCCTCCCTCTGACATCACCCTGTCTCTCCTCCCTCTGTCCTCCCTCTGTCATCACCCTGTCTCTCCTCCCTCTGTCATCACCCTGTCTCTCCTCCCTCTGTAATCACTCTGTCTCTCCTCCCTCTGTAATCATTCTGTCTCTCCTCCCTCTGTCCTCACCCTGTTTCTCCTCCCTCTGTCATCACTCTGTCTCTCCTCCCTCTGTCATCACCCTGTCTCTCCTCCCTCTGTCATCACCCTGTCTCTCCTCCCTCTGACATCACCCTGTCTCTCCTCCCTCTGTCCTCCCTCTATCCTCACCCTGTCTCTCCTCCCTCTGTCATCACCCTGTCTCTCCTCCCTCTGTCATCACCCTGTCTCTCCTCCCTCTGTCAATACTCTGTCTCTCCTCCCTCTGTCCTCACTCCGTCTCTCCTCCCTCTGTCCTCCCTCTGTCCTCACCCTGTCCCTCCTCCCTCTGTCCCCCCTCTATCCTCACCCTGTCTCTCCCCCCTCTGTCCTCACCCTGTCTTTCCTCCCTCTGTCCTCACCCTGTCTCTCCCCTCTGTCCTCACCCTGTCTCTCCTCCCTCTGTCCTCACCCTGTCTCTCCTCACTCCGTCTCTCTTCCCTCTGTCCTTCCTCTGTCCTCACCCTGTCTCTCCTCCCTCTGTCATCACCCTGTCTCTCCTCCCTCTATTCCCTGTGTCATCACCCTGTCTCTCCTCCATCTATTCCCTCTGTCATCACCCTGTCTCTCCTCCCTCTGTCATCACCCTGTCTCTCCGCCCTCTCCTCCCTCTGTCATCACCCTGTCTCTCATCCCTCTGTCCTCCCTCTGTCCTCACCCTGTCTCTCCTCCCTCTGTCCTCCCTCTGTCCTCACCCTGTCCCTCCTCCCTCTGTCCTCCCTCTATCCTCACCCAGTCTCTCCCCCCTCTGTCCTCACCCTGTCTCTCCTCCCTCTGTCCTCACCCTGTCTCTCCTCCCTCTGTCCTCACCCTGTCTCTCCTCCCTCTGTCCTCACTCCGTCTCTCCTCCCTCTGTCATCACCCTGTCTCTCCTCCCTTTGTCATCACCCTGTCTCTCCTCCCTCTATTCCCTCTGTCATCACCCTGTCTCTCCGCCCTCTGTCATCACCCTGTCTCTCCTCCTTCTGTCATCACCCCTCTTTCCTCTATCTGTCCTCACCCCCTCTCTCCTCACCCCCTCTCTCCTCTCTCTGTGTGTCTCTGGAGCAGAAGATTAGAGTGTGTCCAAGGCCGACTCAGGCCAATACCGCTGTGAAGTCTCCAATCGCGTGGGGTGTCCAAAGCTCTGTGGCCCATCACATGAAGGTCATAGGAATGTTGTACAATCCAGTGTGTCTGTGTGTGTCTGTGTGTGTGTCTGTGTGTGTCTGTGTGTGTGTCTGTGTGTGTGTCTGTGTGTGTCTGTGTGTGTGTCTGTGTATGTGTCTGTGTGTGTGTGTCTGTGTGTGTGTCTGTGTGTGTGTCTGTGTGTGTGTGTGTGTGTGTGTATGTGTGTGTGTCTGTGTGTGTGTCTGTGTGTGTGTCTGTGTGTGTGTCTGTGTGTGTGTCTGTGTGTGTGTCTGTGTGTGTGTCTGTGTGTGTGGATGTGTGTGTGTCTGTGTGTGTGTGTCTGTGTGTGTGTCTGTGTGTGTGTCTGTGTGTGTGTCTGTGTGTGTGTCTGTGTGTGTGTCTGTGTGTGTGTCTGTGTGTGTGTCTGTGTGTGCTCTAGAATGTTTGTGGGTTTGTGGAAATTGGAACACTTTCTGTCTTTTCTTCCTCATCTCTTCTCTCCAATCATTCTTCATCCTTCTCCAATCATCCTTCATCCTTCTCCAATCATCCTTCATCCTTTTCCAATCATCCTTCTCCAATCATTCTTCATCCTTCTCCAATCATCCTTCATCCTTCTCCAATCATCCTTCATCCTTTTCCAATCATCCTTCTCCAATCAACCTTCATCCTTTTCCAATCAATCTTCTCCAATCATCCTTCATCCTTTTCCAATCATCCTTCATCCTCCAATCATCCTTCATCCTCCAATCATCCTTCTCCAATCATCTTTCATCCTTCTCCAATCATCCTTCATCATTTTCCAATCATCCTTCATCCTTATCTTTTCTGCCTCTCTCTGTTCTCATTTACATTACATTTAAGTCATTTAGCAGACGCTCTTATCCAGAGCGACTTACAAATTGGTGAATTCACCTTCTGACATCAGTGGAACAGCCACTTTACAATAGTGCATCTAAATCATTTAAGGGGGTGAGAAGGATTGCTTTATCCTATCCTAGGTATTCCTTGAAGAGGTGGGGTTTCAGGTGTCTCCGGAAGTGAGAGGATTGACTCCGCTGTCCTGGCGCGTGAGGGAGTTTGTTCCACCATTGGGGGGCCAGAGCAGCTAACAGTTTTGACTGGGCTGAGCGGGGAACTGTACTTCCTCAGTGGTAGGGAGGCGAGCAGGCCAGAGGTGGATGAACGCAGTGCCCTTGTTTGGGTGTAGGGCCTGATCAGAGCCTGGAGGTATCTGCGGTGCTGTTCCCCACAGCTCCGCAGGGCAAGCACCATGGTCTTGTAGCGGATGCGAGCTTCCAACTGGAAGCCAGTGGAGAGAGCGGAGGAGCGGGGTGACGGAGAGAACTGGGAAGGCTGGAACACCAGACGGGCGTGCGTTCTGGATGAGTTGCAGGGGCTTAATGGCACAGGCAGGGAGCCCAGCCAACAGCGAAGTTGCAGTAATCCAGACGTGGAGATGACAAGTGCCTGGATTAGGGACCTGCGCCTCTCCTCGTGTGAGGCAGGGGCGTACTCTGCGGATGTTGTAGAGCATGAACCTACAGGAACGGGCCACCGCCTGATGTTAGTTGAGAACGACAGGGTGTTGTCCAGGATCACGCCAAGGTTCTTAGCGCTCTGGGAGGAGGAAACAATGGAGTTGTCAACCGTGATGGCGAGATCATGGGAACGGGCAGTCCTTCCCCGGGAGGAAGAGCAGCTCCGTCTTGCCGAGGTTCAGCTTGAGGTGGTGATCCGTCATCCACACTGATATGTCTGCCAGACATGCAGAGATGCGATTCGCCACCTGGTCATCAGAAGGGGGAAAGGAGAAGATTAATTGTGTGTCGCCTGCATAGCAATGATAGGAGAGACCATGTGAGGTTATGACAGAGCCAAGTGACTTGGTGTATAACGAGAATAGGAGAGGGCCTAGAACAGAGCCCTGGGGGACACCAGTGGTGAGAGCGCGTGGCGAGGAGACAGATTCTCGCCACGCCACCTGGTAGGAGCGACCTGTCAGGTAGGACGCAATCCAAGCGTGGGCCGCACCGGAGATGCCCAACTCGGAGAGGGTGGAGAGGAGGATCTGATGGTTCACAGTGTCGAAGGCAGCCGATAGGGCTAGAAGGATGAGAGCAGAGGAGAGAGAGTTAGCTTTGGCAGTGCGGGAGCGCCTCCGGTGGATACAGAGAAGAGCAGTCTCAGTTGAATGACTAGTCTTGAAACCTGACTGATTTGGATCAAGAAGGTCATTCTGAGAGAGATAGCGGAGAGCTGGGCCAAGGACGGCACGTTCAAGAGTTTTGGAGAGAAAAGAAAGAAGGGATACTGGTCTGTAGTTGTTGACATCGGAGGGATCGAGTGTAGGTTTTTTCAGAAGGGGTGCAACTCTCGCTCTCTTGAAGACGGAAGGGACGTAGCCAGCGGTCAGGGATGAGTTGATGAGCGAGGTGAGGTAAGGGAGAAGGTCTCCGGAAATGGTCTGGAGAAGAGAGGAGGGGATAGGGTCAAGCGGGGCAGGTTGTTGGGCGGCCGGCCGTCACAAGAAAGCGAGATTTCATCTGGAGAGAGAGGGGAGAAAGAGGTCAGAGCACAGGGTAGGGCAGTGTGAGCAGAACTAGCGGTGTCGTTTGACTTAGCAACGAGGATCGGATGTGTCGACCTTCTTTTTTTCAAAAATGGTTGACGAAGTCATCTGCAGAGAGGGAGGAGGGGGGAGGGGGAGGAGGATCTAGGAGGGAGGAGAAGGTGGCAAAGAGCTTCCTAGGGTTAGAGGCAGATGCTTGGAATTTAGAGTGGAAGAAAGTGGCTTTAGCAGCAGAGACAGAGGGAGGAAAATGTAGAGGAGGGAGGGAAAGGATGCCAGGTCTGCAGGGAGGCGAGCCCATTTCCCGCCGGCGGCCCGGAGCACTGTTCTGTGAGCTCGCAGTGAGTCGTCGAGCCACGGAGCGGGGAGGGGAGGACCGAGCCGGCCTGGAGGAGGGGGACATAGAGAGTCAAGGACGTGTGAAAGGGAAGAGAGGAGGGTTGAGGAGGCAGAATCAGGAGATAGGTTGGAGAAGGCATGAGCAGAGGGAAGAGATGATAGGATGGAAGAGGAGAGAGTAGCGGGGGAGAGAGAGCGAAGGTTGGGACGGCGCGATACCATCCGAGGTAGGGGCAGTGTGGGAAGTGTTGGGATGAGCGAGAGGGAAAAGGATACAAGGTAGTGGTCGGAGACTTGGAGGGGAGTTGCAATGAGGTTAGTGTTGCAATGAGGTTCTCTCTTGACT
>NW_027002395.1:0-34873 GCF_036934945.1 Oncorhynchus masou masou
AGTCATTGCAGCCAATAAATGCACAGCTATTATATGGAAGAGTGACACTCCGCCAAGCAAGCAGATGTGGCTAAAAGAACAATCTTCATATATTCCATCTGAAAGAATAAGATACAATTGACGTAATAAACCCCTTGAATTTACTGAAGTCTGGGGGGACTTTCAGTAGTTTCTAGAGACGTCACCTTAGCTGCCTCATTACTACTTTCTTCATTAATCTATTATTATTATTTGTTTTTGTGTTGAATCATTTATTTTCTAGCATGGAATGTGAAGGTCATTCTGTTTCTTTTTTTGTTGTTAATCAGTGAAGCAAACACCGGTAGAGGGGAGGGAGGGGGGTGTTCCTGTGTTGGGGAGGGAAGGGTTTTGCACGATGTGCTCCCATGTAGCTTGGTGTTTTGTTTAGGTGGAAGGAATAACGGGGCATTATCTGTATCTATTCTGATGATTGTTAAATTGTAACAAAAAAAGAAATGGCAATAAATATATTGTACAATAAAAAGTATGACAATTGAGTACTTTTTCCACCACTGGTTATTTACATTTTAGTCATTGAGCATTCGGTCACACTGGTCACCCGTGGGAATCACACCCACAACCCTGGCGACTAAACCACACTGCTTCATCAAATAGCAGAACCAAATTACCTGGTTTGAAGTTGAGATGACATGGTGCCAGTGATCAGTGCCGTTCGAGATTCTACATTGACGACAGCAATTGTGAATATCTCCACAGATCTCCACAACCTACAGTATAGTATGCATGCTATCTTGAACATGCACATTTTATATGTGTCACGCCCTGGTCGTATTATATTGTGCTTGTCTTCATTTATTTGGTCAGGCCAGGGTGTGACATGGGTTTATTGTGGTGTGTTTTGTCTTGGGGTTTTGTTGGGTGTTGGGTGTGTGTCTTAGTGGGGTTATCTAGCAAAGTCTATGGCTGTCTGGAGTGGTTCTCAATCAGAGGCAGGTGTTTATCGTTGTCTCTGATTGGGAACCATATTTAGGCAGCCATATTCTTTGAGTATTTCGTGGGTGATTGTTCCTGTCTCTGTGTAGTGTTCACCAGACAGTTTCGGTCACTTTTGGATTTTCGTTTTTTCTTGTATTGGAAGAGAAAAGAACGAGCGCCATTCTCCTTGCGGAGATGGTGCTAAATACAGCATCACGGTCGATCCCTGGGATTGGGCTGGCTAACACGATTCGTTTTGCTTGGAAGGAAAAGGAGTTGGAGCCGTTAGGACGAGAATCTTTTGGAAGAATTATATTGATGGGGATTCTAAAGCTGACGGTGAAGGACGTGTTTTGTTTCCAAGGCAACTCGTTGGAGGGAGCATACGACGTCGCGCTATATACGGAAGAAAAACATGATGATATCCTTAGAAGGGCAAGAGCAGTGGGAGGTGAGAGGCCGATGTGCCACTACGAAATATCAAGTCTGGCGAAGAATAACTTTAGGGTTGTAACTGTTAACATGTACAACCCTTACGTTAAGGATGAAGAGGTGAGGGCTTTTCTGGGGAGATACATGGATAACGTTTCCTCAGCTAGGCACCTCAAAGACTCCCTTGGGTTTTGGAATGGGAGGAGAGGTTTCCAGGCCCTCCTCAGGGAGGACCCAAAGGGACATGGTGGCTACCTCCATCCTCCTGCTATGTTCTCCCTTGGGGCTGACAGGGGGACATTGTTTTATGCACGTCAGCCCCCATTTTGCAGGCGCTGTATGGCCTACGGTCACATTTTCGCCTCATGCAGCATGAGAAAATGCAGATTTTGTGGATCTGAGGATCACGAGGCGAGGGATTGTGACAAGCCTAAGACATGCCATGGGTGTGGCTCGTCAGCACACCTGTGGCGGGGTGCCCGGCCCGTCAGAGGTCATATGCGTCTGCGGCTGGGGGGGAGCAGGAGCGGGGGATGGGGGAAGAAGAGGAGGGGAAGGAAACACGCCTCATGACAAGAATACAAGTCCAGAGGGGAAGGCCACAAGGAAGGAAGAGGAGCAAGAAGCGGCGGATGGAAGAGAGAAGGAAACGGAAGGCACGGGAGTAGGAGAACCAGGAAAAGCGGTGGAAGGCAACCGAGTGGAGGAGCATGAGAGAGAAGAAAGCGAGGGAGGAGTGGTGGAGAAGAAGACGGTGGAAGAGCAAGCGGACTGGGGGAAAGTGACATGGTGGAAGAGATGAGGGGTATGGTGGAGGAGCTGGCGGGGGGGGGTGGTGGTATCTCTCCACTGCCGCCATCACCAAAGAAGAGAATGAAGAGGAGGGTGCGATTGGCCGACAGTGAGGGGGAGGGGATGGCCAAGAGAGTGATGGTGTGGGAGAAACCTCTGGGTTGCTGCTGGTTTCCCAAGACTCTCAACTTCATTTGGGTGGGGACACACCTAACAAGACTCAGGACTGGTTACAGGAGGAGGTGGGGAGTTTTTTGTTTGGGGACTCAGCCTCCCCAATTTTTTTCCAAACCAGCTGCAACACTGGGGAGGGGGAGGATTGTGGGGGTAGACTCAGGGTGCGGGGCACCCCGAAGCCAAACACTATTCCTGCATCCTTTGATGGTGTGATGGAGGAAGAGGGGGGATGTCGGGATTACGGATGGTGTTCTCACCGGTAGATATGGAGCAGGGGAGCATCGGGTGAGTCTTCTGTTTTTTTTTTTTTTCTGTCTGAGTTTAGAATTAGTTTTTTTCATGGAGTCTAATTTTACTTTTGTTAGTTTAAATGTAAGGGGTTTAAGAGATATTGTTAAGAGGAGGGTGGTTTTTAGTTATTTGGAGGGTGTGGGTTTTGATTTTTGTTTTTTACAGGAGGTTCACCTGAGGGATGGAGGGGATGTTAGTAGATTTAAGAGGGAGTGGGACAAGGGGGAGTCGGTTTGGGGTGTAGGGGGTGCACTCATCGGGGTAGGGATTTTGTGTGGGCACAGGGAGGTAAAAGTGGAGGATTCATTTGTGGTAATGCAGGGGAGGGTTATAGGGGTGGATGTCACGATAAGGGATTGTAAATTTAGATTAGTGGTGGTGTATGGGCCACAGGTGGTGGCAGACAGGAAGGAGATGGTGGACTGTCTGACACCCCTGTGTGTCACAAATAGGAAATTAGTGATAGGGGGGATTTTAATACAGATTTAGGAAGAGGGGGGATAACAGTGCAGGCGCCATTGCTAGGCTAATGGCTTGCCATGGTCTGGTAGATGGTGGTATGCACACTACTCCGAAAATGGACGGTCCTACATGGCGTAACTCCAGGGGGGTTGAGCGGAGGCTCGATTATATTTTTGTACCCAGGGCTTTGGGAAAGTTGTCTGGGCGGCTGTTGCCTGTTTTCTTTTCGGATCACGACGGGGTGCTCCTGCAGGTGGGGTCGCCTGTCTGCCTCTTTGGTAAGGGGTACTGGAAGCTAGATCGGGATGTGCTGGAGGAGCAGGCTTTTGTTGACGGGTTTTATGTTTTCTTTAGGAGGCTTGAGGGTCTCCGGTCCATGTGCGAGGGGGTGTTAGAGTGGTGGGAATTAGTTAAGGTGAGGATTAGGGCTTTTATAATAGGGTATTGCAAGAGGAAAAAAAGGGAGGAGAGGAGGGAGGTGGATCGTATCCAAAGGTTAATTGAACTCGAATACGAGGCAGGCAACCTCGGCGGGTCGTTTGACTGGGAGAGATCCTCAACCCTAAAGGCGCAGCTCAGGGAGTTGCAGGAGCGGAAGGCTCGAGCTTTCCTGGAGCGTGCGCATAGCGGCTTTCTAGAACATAATGAGACTTGTTCTGCTATGTTCTTTAAGTTGGTTAGGGCAAGACAGAGTAGGAAGGTAATGCATGGTGTTAGGGAAGGAAATGGTAGTATAGTTAGAGAACCAGAGGATATGGTCAGGGTGACAACTGATCATTTCCAAGGTTTATTTAAGGAAAGGGAAATAGATGTAGAGCAGGGAAATGTGTTTTTAGAACACTTGTCCAGGCGGTTGCCGGAGGACATTAGAGAAGTGATGGAGGCCCAGATTTCACTAGAAGAGGTTGAGAGCGCTCTTAGGAGGATGGGAAAAGGGAAGGTACCTGGGATGGATGGGCTGCCGGCTGAGTTTTATCTCAAGTTTTGGGGTATACTTGGACCAGTGGTCCTCGAAGTCTTGAAGGCCATCCTTGAGACGGAGTCCCGGGGGATCAATGGCTGTTGGTGTGCTGTCACTTTTATATAAGAAGGAGGAAGTAACTGACCTTGGCAACTGGCGGCCGTTGACCATGCTGTGTGTAGATTACAAGCTACTTGCAAAGGTTTTAGCAGACCGGTTGCGCACAGCCCTTCCCTACGTCGTTCATGAGGATCAGACGTGCGGGGTAGAGGGCCGCTCTATTAGATGGAACCTACAGTTAATCAGGGACTCCATCGCTTGGGTTGAAGATAGAGGACTGCCTTTTATGGTAGCAGCGCTAGATCAGGCGAAAGCCTTCGATCGCGTGAATAGATCCTTTTTATTCAGAGTGTTAGGTCGATTAGGATTTGGGGAGAAGTTTATAGGATGGATTCGTACATTATATGTCGGAGCGGGGTGCCGAGTTAGTGTAAATAGTCACTTGGGTGACGTTTTTGACCTCTCGTCTGGGGTCAGGCAGGGGTGCCCACTCTCGGCTCTCCTCTTCGTTCTGTACATGGAGCCTCTGGGGGCTGCCATTAGGGCAGACACAGGGGTGGAAGGTCTGCTGATCCCTGGAAGTGGTGGACTGCGTGTTAAGATGACGCAGTACGCCGACGACACTTCCTTGTTGTTGTGCAAGGACTCGTGCCTGACAAGGTCCCTTGCCATCTTTGGGGATTTCACTCGAGCGTCAGGAGCAGTTCTGAACCATGCAAAGTCTTCCGTCAAGTTTTTCGGAAGATGGCGCGGTAGAACGGATGTGCCTGGGGGGGTTCTCTCTCTGTGAGGGGGCCCTGAGGATTCTTGGGGTCCATTTTGAGACCTCCGGCTCTGGAACATGCGTATTGCAGTGGTACAGAGGAAGCTAACAATGTGGAAAGCTAGGTATTTGTCTTTTATGGGCAAAGTCCTGGTCCTAAAGGTGGATGTGTTGCCGTCGCTTTTGTATTTGGCATACATCTACCCATTGCCGGCTTGTCTGAGAAGGCCTCTAGTGAAGCTTGTGTTTCAGTTTATGTGGAGTGGCAGGGCACGCATGATCTGTCCCATCGGGGAGGGAGGTAGGGGGGTACCACATTTCCCCCTCAAGCTGGACACAATTTTTGTTTCTTTCTTGTTAACGGAGCTTGCTCAGCCAGTGATACACCCGTCCGGTTACCTTCTGCGGGTATTTTTCTCGTATCAGGCGAGAAGCATAATGGTGTGGTCTAACACGGGTCCTCGGGCGGAACAGCTGCCGTGGCACTTTGGTCATGCGGCCAAGTGGCTGCGTGCGCACCCAGAGGTTGAAGTTGCCCGAGTAGGTTTAGATCATAGGCACCTGTACGAGGAGGTCAGAAAGGCAGAGAGTCCGGCGCCTGTAGTAGGCATCTCGGAAGCGGTCTGGGAGGGAGTGCAGGTGCGGGGTCTGGACAACAGGCTCAAGGACCTGAATTGGTTGAGCCTTCATAAGTGTTTGCCGGTACGTTCCATCTTGTACCGGTATAGTTTAGTGCAATCCCCCACCTGTCCAAGATCCTCTTGTGGCAGGGAGGAGACTGTGCGCCATGTCTTTTGGGACTGTGCCTTTGCCGGAGTAGTATGGGCTAGGGCACGGGTGTTGTTAGGTTTGGTAAAGGGGGATTTTGTATTGACGTGGGCCAGGTTAGAGAGGGGTGTAGGGAGAGCGAGAGGGACGGATAGGGACAGGTTTCTGCTCTGGCTTCTCATTAGTCTCTTTAAACGGGGGCTGTGGGAAGCAAGGCTGAACATGGAGAAGACAGGGAGAGATTGGGGGGTGGAAGGGATAGTGAGGAGAGTGGAAGGAGATTTGAGGGGGAGGATGAAGAGGGGGGGAGAGGAAGTGGGGGCAGCATGCTGCTCGGGAGAGGTGGAAGGGGGGTTTAGGGCTGGGTGTCATTTTGATTTGTAAGAGGATAGATTAGGGACGGGGAGATAGGGAAAGGTATTTTGTAGGGTGACGGGGAGGGAAGATGCTCCCCTGAGGTTTTGTTTGGGGTTTATGTTTAGTTTAATTTAATTAGTTTAATTAAAAATACCATTATTTGTGTATGTATGTAAATTTTGATTTGTAAAGAATGAATGGTACTGAAGATAATAAATTATTTTTTTTATAAAAAAAAAAATAGGCTGTATAGGTTTTCACGTTCCGTTTGTTGTTTTGTATTGTTCGTTCGTTCTTCGTCATTAAACATGTATCAAAGATACCACGCTGCATTTTGGTCCGACTCTCCTTCACCAGATGAAAACTGTTACAATATGATTAACTTTACATATGAATACATGTATAGTTACAGTAACCTCAAAATGTGGCCATGGATCTGTTACTTATGTTAAGGTTGAATAAATACTGTTACATTAGTTTGTAAGAGAGCCTTAACTTCAGGCTATTTACTCTATTACAAAAGTAAAATTGAATTGTGTTTAGTTGACAAAGCAACCAAATATCAATATGTAAAGGATATATTTACTGCTTGGATAGTTCAATCTAAGACACTGGCTTAATTCCATTCTTTAACTTTCATTTTTGGTTGAGTTGGAGACGTGAAGCCAACATATAATTTATTAACTTGTTTTGTCGACAAATTAACAGGCTATTAATTGTATTTCAAAAGTGAAATTGAAATGTGTTTGGTCGACAACATCAATTTAGGCTTCAGGCATGTCACTTCCCCTATTGGCTGACGGTGCTAATACCGAATGGGACCAAAATATTGTGAGTTTAGCTTTGACTCAAAACGAATGCACGACAAGACAACACACACAACTACTACTATTATAGTATAGAAGTCAAAATACCAGTAGCTATGTTCCTACTTGGACATAATCAAAAACATTGACACCACAGTGATTCTCGTTCTAAGAGGATGCTCTAATAAATAAACAATTGCGATTGTCAGATGTATTTGAGTACTGGGAATTGATTTGCCGTGCATATATGCTGATAAGTTGAATATGAAACTAAAATCGTGAATGTTTTTCAAAGGCGTCCGTGGCGTCAGCTGCGAACGTTCCACACAGATGTTCAATGAGCGACCGAGTTCTAAGAAACTCACTAGGTCTACTCTCATTTTAATACATTCAAAACCACTACTGTAATGAAAATAAAAGCCAATAAACTGAATATTTACTGTCAAAATACTATCTTATTCAAATGTTGAATTAGGCCTATTTTATTTAATTTTTACATTTCACGCCTATTCAAGTGGTTTTGACAAAATGTTATGATGTGGACGGCTACTATGTCATAATGTACATGATGTCATAATGAAGCATTCTTTTGTTAAATGAAGACATTCCATAGACAGGTCATTGACGCTCTTCCTGAACTAAGGTAGGACCTATAATTTAATGAAATAATCTCAAATACACTACTTTATCTTATGACAACTTAATTTGATCCATAACTGTAAGAAAAACTTATGTTTTGTGATTTGTGACAAAAAAAGTATTTCTTTAAACTAGTTATTGTATTCTTGTGTTTCTGTTTTCAATAATATATTGTTGAAACTGTATAGTCAAATCCTACGTGAGCAAATTATCTGGAAGTCCAAATTGAAGGTAGGCCTCAGTCTGTGAATCTTTCATTTTTATGAATTTGTGACCATTTTGGCAGGAATTGGAATGTCTAAACACTAGTTTATTAAAACTTTGTTCAAATCCTATTGCAATATATGTAATTTATTCTATATTCTTATTCTCAAACATGTTGTTTGCTCTTCCACTGTGACTCTCACAGCCATGAAAGACAGAGGGAAGTCCAGGACTAGGACACAAGAGACCAGTCAGAACAGTTCTGAGAACAGCCTGACAGACATCCTCAGTGTCCGGTGTGCCAGTGATATTGTCCTACAGCCAATGCCACCAGGGAGAAAGAATAGCCGATCCCACTTCCACAACATGGATGTGACGAAAGAGAGGGCTGACATGGGAAGGCTTCCGATGGCCATTCCACCCATCAGGCTCCCAATGCTCACTGTGACCTCTCTCAATGCCCAAAGGAACAAAAACACCCTCAAGGTGCCTCGCATGCCTCGTCTGCAGCTGGAGGGACAGATGGGTAGCAAGCATCTGGGTCCGGTTAAAACCAAAACCGGAGGGAGCACATTTACCTCCAGCCACAAGAAGGAGCCAGAGGTTAAATCCAGCAGACCTCAGACACCAGGAAGCATCCCTAGGAGGCCCAATTTATGCTACACTGCAGCCAAGGCAGTAGCTCATTTATCTGGGACTCCATGCAGCCAGTCTGAGGTCAGGATCCAGGCCAATCCTCTCAAGAGGTCTAACATCCAGGACCAAAGGCCCCGCTCTCCTCCTGCTCAGGCCAGACTGTCTCTGTCCGACGGCAGCCTCTTGCAGCCGCCATGTTCTCCTGTGGATGTCCTCCAGCCGGAGGTCCAGGCCAGCAGAAGCCTGGCTCGACCCAAGACCGGGATAGCTAGGATAACAAGACATACTGATGGCAGCACTCTGAGGTTCCCTAACCAGACCTTAGAGCTTATAAACTCCATGGGCAGGAGGGAGAGCACCAATTCTTTCCCTGTGCTACCAACCATTGCAGTGTCAGCCTCACCTGCCCAGATGGCCATCCCATTGCCTACCCCAATGGTCAGCAATGTGCCTGACCTTCTGGTGCCTACTCCATCTGCTTCTCCGGTTCCTTCCAGCCGAGTGCCTGCCCCACCTGCCTCCCCAGTGCCAGCCCGGCCTGCCAACTCCAGATCACGGCGTGTGTCGAAGAGGATCCAGCTCTTACAGATCCAGTCTGCTATGCTGGACCAGCAGCTACCGGAACAACTGGGTGACAGACAAATCATATTACCCTCTGAGCCCCTGTCCTTCAGTTGCACTGAGAGGTTGTTCCTCTGTGGTCCACCTTTAGTCTGTGGAGATGATGGCTGTCACCCCCTGACCAGACCTACGCCCAGCCACACAGGTCGCACTGACCACTCCCCTTTACTGACCAATAGGAGAGCCGTGCAGGCGGGTGAGAAGTGCCCCTTTGATACCCCCTTGACCCCCTTGGTCCCACTGGCAGAACAGCCTCCTATCAAGCGGGGGCACATGCCCGCCTCCCGTGCCAAGGCCGAGCGGGAATGGGAGAATAGCCAACGAGAGCGCAGGAAGAGAGTGAAGCCCATTCACTGGGACGTTAACTTTAAGTCTGGGCCTTTCTTCCCAGTGTGTGTCTCTCCATCACTGCCCTCGATCTTGGAGGTGGATGAAGAGTCTCTTTCTGAAGAGATGGAGCAAAGCCAGTTGTAAGGGGTCGCACACACACACACCTTCATTTTATTTATTTTTTACCTTTATTTAAATTGTGAAGTTAGTTAAGAACAAATTCTTATTTACAATGACGACCTACCCCGGCCAAACCCTAACCCGGACGACACTGGGCCAATTGTGAGCCGCCCTATGGGACCAGTGCCTTATACCGCTGCGCCAATCGGGAGCCCTATTGAGACCTCATGGCCTCCCATGGACCAGAGAGGATCAACCAGCATCATCCCAGCGTCTGCCCTGCCTGCCATCCTAGTACCTCCACTGCCCTTTCAACCCCAAACCACAGAGCGCAGGTGACAGAAATTATCCAGCGCCCAAGATCCAGGCTGTTGTGCATGAGCAGCAGCAGCTACTGTCGGAAGTACTGTTGGAACAGACTTTTCCTATGAGACCCAACAGGAGCCACAAGCTGTCAAAATACTTTCATCCCTGGGGGTGTGGAGCTTCTCGAACAGTGTTCTCTTCCTGAAGATGGACTGCTTCAACCCCTTAGGAGTATCCAGAGTATCTAGTACGCTGGTGTGATGATAGAATATGTTCCTGAGTATCAACTAGAGATTAATATTAATCCACTTGTTATTCTAGTTAGGCAAATGTTAATTTAGCATCACCATGTTCCAAAGAATTCTGTTTCTATAAAGTTTTATTGCAGTTGAAAATGATCTGTGGTGTGTGTTGTTGGTTTCTTGTGAGCTATGAAGTATACCCTTTTAGTAGAATGTTTATTTCTTCATTGGATTTGTTGATTTGTTGACCAAAGAGAAGAGGTAAGTGCTGACCGGACTAATATAAGTGAAGGTCCGATTCAAATTTGTATTAATCCGAAGGAGGCACATCTGACGCAAAGAGGCCCTGTCTCAACTTGCACATGTAAGGGAAGCAGACAGCTGCAGATGAAATATAACTGCTGGGTTCTGCGGTAACCAGGTCTCTCTTGCCAAAAGAACCCACTTTTGCAAGAAAGACCTGGATAGTGCCACATAAGACAACGCGTATATAAATTATTCATTTTATACGAATAAAAATGACCCCTTTATCTGGAATAGATGTAGTGATGCCTTACATTTGTGAAATATGAATGACATTTGCTGAGCCTTCAAACTGTGCTTCGTTTAAAATACTGTTGGTTGGACTACGAGGCAGTGACTGTATCGTTTTTCTTTTGATCTGAAGCCTGACACTGTACGACACGTCGTGTCTCATCCTTCGTCTTTTGAATAAAGCTTCATCGGCATGATTTTATTCTAACATTATCCATGTTTGTTTTTTCAACCCTCAAAAACAAATGTTGATCCCCATGTAACGACACGTGATATTCCACAGGGGGAACTAAAGGTCTGTAAGAAAGGAGGTTGAACACTTTGTACTTTGAACACCATCTAAACTTACACACAGCCAAACATTTAAATGACAGAAAATGTCATATCTGCTCTCACACAGTACATTAATACATGATGATCCCTTGGGTTTTTCACAGTCCATCATAATAAATACTTTTTGGCAACTTATGTGTTGTTGTCTAAGGTTTATTCCTGAAATGCATTCTCTCCACCAAAGCCCAAAGCTTAATAGCATTATAAAGATATCACTCAAGTTTAAGAGGTGTTACTACATTTTTGTAGAGATTTATATGGGCGCCAGCGCAAAGACTCACATTGCACTGTAAGATCAGTCATGCATCGTACCGTCTCTCTCTAGAAACATGCATGAGAAAGCTATGACGCAGCAGAGAAGTATGTCTTTGTCAATTGTTCAAGAAAGAAGAGCGAGGGATAGAGAGCAAAGCATAGAAGGATGTTGGGTTACATATGAACACTTTCCATCATACTCTCAGGAAGGTTAGGTTAGTTAGGCTACATGTGATTGTGCGTCACAATAACTGAAACACAGCCTTCTTTCTTTCAGTATTTTCCATAAACTGGGAAACATTTGCATACATTTCAATTTCCCTGGCCGGCAGTGAAGGGGTTAATCAACTGTGTGCTCTCAGTTTATGCTCATCAGCAGAATCTGTCTGCCACAGATGCTGCGCTAATGCTAATCTTCTATCACAGAGAGCGCTGACAACCAGAGGTGTTTCCAGAGGCCAACAACACAGAGCAGGTTACAGAAGCTTCAAACCTAACCACACACACACACACACACGCACACACACAGTCTTGTATTTGTAACCAATTTAGGATTCCTCACAAATCCATACTTTTTGAGGACCATGCTTTCCAGACATCATAGAAGCACAGAAATTACACTCATGAGTTAGAAAAAATATATATTATGAGGAAATCCTGTAAAGTTGCTGACTCCTTGAAAAAAGTTTACTTGTAATTTTAACAACTACTTGAGACCGAACATTGCAAATCAAATCGGTCTCATACACATATGGTTAGCAGATGTTTATACGAGTGTAGCGAAATGCTTGTACGCTTCTAGTTCCAACCGTGCAGAAATATCTAACAAGTAATCTAACAATTTCACGACAACTACCTGTGTTAAGGAATAGTTCCTTTGTAAAGAGATGGCATTATGAAAGACTACATTAAATAAAGGTTGACTACAATACAGTACTTGACCATCTCTCTGTATTAACTCTACAAGGTTACAGCTGTATCTGCAGAGAGTGTGTTGACATTAAACTAACAATCCCAACTTAATAACTACATAGATAAGGATGTGAGAGGAGAATGTGCAATGATGACATCAAAGCAGACTCAATCTGTATGGAATCTAAGCTCAACAATCTGTTTGCAATGTAAACCTAAAAAAAGCAATACCTATTAAATCAAGTTCCCTCCTTCAAGAAAAAAAGCGTGGTAATCATTCTGTGTTAACATCTATTCTGACACACTAGTTCCAGATCTAACGTCTTGACTTGTGTCCAATCCAAACTGAACCGTTCTGTGCTGGCATGGTTGGAAATACACTAACTGATAAAGACAGGATTGATCTGGACCAGCACAGTACGGCCATAAATTGACACTACAGAGTGAAAATGCACTGACTGAAGGGAGCAGGAAACATGCTTACTGTGTGAGCCTCTCTTTTGTCCCAGTTTGGTCATTGGCTGTTTGGCCCGAATCGCTGACATCTCTCCTGGAAAATATGTTGAAAAGCACATTTAATTAAGAATAGGTCCATGTGTATGTAAGGTATAGGCATACCGGTCAGGATTCTTCAGACGACTCCTCTTTCTCAGAGTCATTCTCTGATGCGCAATCAGTGGCCGCAGCATCCATTTCTTCAGACATAATAGTTTGTAAAATACAATAAAAACAAAATCAAATTGCAGCAAGTTAAATCAATGCACAACAAATTAGAGTCATTAGCATTTTTTGCCAGATTGAAAATGCACTGACTGAAGACAGTAGTAAAAATGTTTACCGTGTGAACCTCTCTTTTGTCTCAGCGTTCCCTTGGTCATTGGCCCGAATCGCTGACATCTCTCCTGGAAAACATCCGTGGGAATCATGTCAGTTTCACCCAATCCAACCTATGAACCAATCCATAAGCGATAAATGATGGAGCAACTCAAAATGCAGGTTTATAACAGCTGTGCCAGTCAAGCCTATTGAATATGGTATGAGAGGGACGGCTACAGCCACACAAACCCTACAGATAAGGCCATGTAGTGAGAGGGGAACGCGCAATACCATGCTGAAATGAAGGCAGACTCCATCAGGGTGGATCCTAACCTTTTTCACACCACTGTACAATCCAAACTGAACCGTTCTGTGCTGGCATGGTTGGAAATACACTAACTGACAGAGATGGTCGCCTCGCTTCGCGTTCTTAGTAAACTATGCAGTATTTTATTTGGGGGTGGGGGGGAATTTTACACCTTTTCCTCCCCAATTTCGTATTATCCAATTGTTTAGTAGCTTCTATCTTGTCTCATCGCTATAACTCCCGTACGAGGTTGAAAGTCATGCGTTCTCCGATACACAACCCAACCAAGCCACACTGCTTCTTAACACAGCGCGCATCCAACCCGGAAAGCCAGCTGCACCAATGTGTCGGAGGAAACACCGTGCACCTGGCAACCTTTGTTAGCGCGCACTGCGCCCGGCCCGCCACAGATATCCCTACCGGACCAAACCATCCCTAACCCGAACGACGCTAGGCCAACTGTGCGTCGCCCCACGGACCTCCCGGTCGCGGCCGGTTACGACAGAGCCTGGGCGCGAACCCAGAGTCTCTGGTGGCACAGCTGGCACAGCCCACCCGGGAGGCAGTATTTTTTTTTGTTATGTCTATTTCTTACACTGTTCCCCAGGAAATCTGAAGTCTAATTACATACAGCCGGGAAGAACTATTGGATATAAGAGCAACGTCAACATTACGACCAGGAATATGACTTTCCCAAAGCGGATCCTCTGTTTGGACCAGAGGATCAGCGGGGTGGAAATTTGGCTTGTCACCAAAAACACTCACAAAACTTTACAGATGCACAATCGAGAGCATCCTGTCGGGCTGTATCACCGCCTGGTACGGCAACTGCTCCGCCCACAACCGTAAGGCTCTCCAGAGGGTAGTGAGGTCTGCACAACGCATCACAAGGGGCAAACTACCTGCCCTCCAGGACAACTACACCATCCGATGTCACAGAAAGGCCAAAAAGGTCATCAAGGACAACAACCACCCGAGCCACTGCCTGTTCACCCAGGCTATCATCCAGAAGGTGAAATCAGTACAGGTGCATCAAAGCTGGGACCGAGAGACTGAAAAAACAGCTTATATCTCAAGGCCATCAGACTTTTAAACAGCCATCACTAACATTGAGTGGCTGCTGCTTACATACTGACTCAAATCTCTAGCCACTTTAATAATTAAAAATTGGGTGTAATAAATGTATCACTAGTCACTTTTAACAATGCTACTTTCTAAACTGTTTACATACCCTACATTACTCATCTCATATGTATATACTGTACTCTATACCATCTTCTGTATCTCCCTCATCCATATACTTACATGTACATATTCTTATTCTTATATATATATTTTTTTCACCTTTATTTAACCAGGTAGGCTAGCTGAGAACAAGTTCTCAATTACAACTGCGACCTGGCCAAGATAAAGCAAAGCAACACAAACAACAACACAGAGTTACACATGGAATAAACAAACATACAGTCAACAATACAATAGAAAATGTCTACAGTGAGGCAAAAAAGTGGGAAATAAGTATTTGGTCAATAACAAAAGTTTATCTCAATACTTTGATTCATTAAATTGGCAGTCATTGCAGCCAATAAATGCACAGCTATTATATGGAAGAGTGACACTCCGCCAAGCAAGCAGATGTGTCTAAAAGAACTATCTTCCTATATTCCATCTGAAAGAATAAGATACAATTGACGTAATAAACCCTTTGAATTTACTGATGTCTGGGGGACTTTCAGTAGTTTCTAGAGACGTCACCTTAGCTGCCGCATTACTACTTTCTTCATTAATCTATTATTATTATTATTTGTTTTTGTGTTGAATCATTTATTTTCTAGCATGGAATGTGAAGGTCATTCTGTTTCTTTTTTTGTTGTTAATCAGTGAAGCTAATACCGGTAGAGGGGAGGGTGGGGGAGTTCCTGTGTTGGGGAGGGAAGGGTTTTGCACGATGTGCACCCATGTAGCATGGTGTTTTGTTTTGGGTGGAAGGAATAACAGGGCATTATCTGTATCATATTCTGATGATTGTTAAATTGTAACAAAAAAAGAAATGGCAATAAATATATTGTACAAAAAAAAGTATGACAATTGAGTACTTTTTCCACCACTGGTTATTTACATTTTAGTCATTGAGCATACGGTCACACTGGTTACCCGTGGGAATCACACCCACAACCCTGGCGACTAAACCACACTGATTCATCAAATAGCAGAACCAAATGACCTGGTTTGAAGTTGAGATGACATGGTGCTTTGACTCAAAACGAATGCACGACAAGAAAACACACACAACTACTACTATTATAGTATAGAAGTCAAAATACCAGTAGCTATGTTCCTACTTGGACATAATCAAAAACATTGACACCACAGTGATTCTCGTTCTAAGAGGATGCTCTAATAAATTAACAATTGCAATTGTCAGATGTATTTGAGTACTGGGAATTGATTTGCCGTGCATATATGCTGATAAGTTGAATATGAAACTAAAATCGTGAATGTTTTTCAAAGGCGTCCGTGGCGTCAGCTGCGAACGTTCCACACAGATGTTCAATGAGCGATCGAGTTCTAGGAAACTCACTCGGTCTACTCTCATTTTAATACATTCAAAACCACTACTGTAATGAAAATAAAAGCCAATAAACTGAATATTTACTGCCAAAGTACTATCTTATTCAAATGTTGAATTAGGCCTATTTTATTTTATTTTACATTTCATGCCTATTCAAGTGGTTTTGACAAACTTTTATGATCTGGACGGCTACTATGTCATAATGTACATGATGTCATAATGAAGCATTCTTTTGTTAAAATAAAACATTCCTTAGACAGGTCATTGACGCTCTTCCTGAACTAAGGTAGGACCTATAATTTAATGAAATAATCTCAAATACACTACTTTTATCTTATGACAACTTTATTTGATCAATAACTGTAAGAAAAACTCTTATGTTTTGTGATTTGTGACAAAAAAAGTATTTCTTTAAACTAGGTATTGTGGTCTTGTGTTTCTGTTTTCAATAATATATTCTTGAAACTGTATAGTCAAATCCTACGTGAGCAAATTATCTGGAAGTCCAAATTGAAGGTAGGCCTCAGTCTGTGAATCTTTCATTTTTATGAATTTGTGACCATTTTGGCAGGAATTGGAGTGTCCTTTGAAAGTGGAAAAACACTAGTTTATAAAAACAACTTTGATCAAATTCTATTGTAATCTATGTAATTTATTCTATATTCTTATTCTCAAACATGTTGTTTGCTCTTCCACTGTGACTCTCACAGCCATGAAAGACAGAGGGAAGTCCAGGACTAGGACACAAGAGACCAGTCAGAACAGTTCTGAGAACAGCCTGACAGACATCCTCAGTGTCCGGTGTGCCAGTGATATTGTCCTACAGCCAATGCCACCAGGGAGAAAGAATAGCCGATCCCACTTCCACAACATGGATGTGACGAAAGAGAGGGCTGACATGGGAAGGCTTCCGATGGCCATTCCACCCATCAGGCTCCCAATGCTCACTGTGACCTCTCTCAATGCCCAAAGGAACAAAAACACCCTCAAGGTGCCTCGCATGCCTCGTCTGCAGCTGGAGGGACAGATGGGTAGCAAGCATCTGGGTCCGGTTAAAACCAAAACCGGAGGGAGCACATTTACCTCCAGCCACAAGAAGGAGCCAGAGGTTAAATCCAGCAGACCTCAGACACCAGGAAGCATCCCTAGGAGGCCCAATTTATGCTACACTGCAGCCAAGGCAGTAGCTCATTTATCTGGGACTCCATGCAGCCAGTCTGAGGTCAGGATCCAGGCCAATCCTCTCAAGAGGTCTAACATCCAGGACCAAAGGCCCCGCTCTCCTCCTGCTCAGGCCAGACGGTCTCTGTCCGACGGCAGCCTCTTGCAGCCGCCATGTTCTCCTGTGGATGTCCTCCAGCCGGAGGTCCAGGCCAGTAGAAGCCTGGCTCGACCCAAGACCGGGATAGCTAGGATAACAAAACATACTGATGGCAGCACTCTGAGGTTCCCTAACCAGACCTTAGAGCTTATAAACTCCATGGGCAGGAGGGAGAGCACCAATTCTTTCCCTGTGCTACCAACCATTGCAGTGTCAGCCTCACCTGCCCAGATGGCCATCCCATTGCCTACCCCAATGGTCAGCAATGTGCCTGACCTTCTGGTGCCTACTCCATCTGCTTCTCCGGTTCCTTCCAGCCGAGTGCCTGCCCCACCTGCCTCCCCAGTGCCAGCCCGGCCTGCCAACTCCAGATCACGGCGTGTGTCGAAGAGGATCCAGCTCTTACAGATCCAGTCTGCTATGCTGGACCAGCAGCTACCGGAACAACTGGGTGACAGACAAATCATATTACCCTCTGAGCCCCTGTCCTTCAGTTGCACTGAGAGGTTGTTCCTCTGTGGTCCACCTTTAGTCTGTGGAGATGATGGCTGTCACCCCCTGACCAGACCTACGCCCAGCCACACAGGTCGCACTGACCACTCCCCTTTACTGACCAATAGGAGAGCCGTGCAGGCGGGTGAGAAGTGCCCCTTTGATACCCCCTTGACCCCCTTGGTCCCACTGGCAGAACAGCCTCCTATCAAGCGGGGGCACATGCCCGCCTCCCGTGCCAAGGCCGAGCGGGAATGGGAGAATAGCCAACGAGAGCGCAGGAAGAGAGTGAAGCCCATTCACTGGGACGTTAACTTTAAGTCTGGGCCTTTCTTCCCAGTGTGTGTCTCTCCATCACTGCCCTCGATCTTGGAGGTGGATGAAGAGTCTCTTTCTGAAGAGATGGAGCAAAGCCAGTTGTAAGGGGTCGCACACACACACACCTTCATTTTATTTATTTTTTACCTTTATTTAAATTGTGAAGTTAGTTAAGAACAAATTCTTATTTACAATGACGACCTACCCCGGCCAAACCCTAACCCGGACGACACTGGGCCAATTGTGAGCCGCCCTATGGGACCAGTGCCTTATACCGCTGCGCCAATCGGGAGCCCTATTGAGACCTCATGGCCTCCCATGGACCAGAGAGGATCAACCAGCATCATCCCAGCGTCTGCCCTGCCTGCCATCCTAGTACCTCCACTGCCCTTTCAACCCCAAACCACAAAGCGCAGGTGACAGAAATTATCCAGCGCCCACCGATACAGGCTGTTGTGCATGAGCAGCAGCAGCTACTGTCGGAAGTACTGTTGGAACAGACTTTTCCTATGAGACCCAACAGGAGCCACAAGCTGTCAAAATACTTTCATCCCTGGGGGTGTGGAGCTTCTCGAACAGTGTTCTCTTCCTGAAGATGGACTGCTTCAACCCCTTAGGAGTATCCAGAGTATCTAGTACGCTGGTGTGATGATAGAATATGTTCCTGAGTATCAACTAGAGATTAATATTAATCCACTTGTTATTCTAGTTAGGCAAATGTTAATTTAGCATCACCATGTTCCAAAGAATTCTGTTTCTATAAAGTTTTATTGCAGTTGAAAATGATCT
This sequence comes from Oncorhynchus masou masou, assembly GCF_036934945.1. Lineage (NCBI taxonomy): Eukaryota > Metazoa > Chordata > Actinopteri > Salmoniformes > Salmonidae > Oncorhynchus > Oncorhynchus masou. Next base: position 18,574 of record NW_027002395.1, read on the forward strand.
GTGGTGTGTGTTGTTGGTTTCTTGTGAGCTATGAAGTATACCCTTTTAGTAGAATGTTTATTTCTTCATTGGATTTGTTGATTTGTTGACCAAAGAGAAGAGGTAAGTGCTGACCGGACTAATATAAGTGAAGGTCCGATTCAAATTTGTATTAATCCGAAGGAGGCACATCTGACGCAAAGAGGCCCTGTCTCAACTTGCACATGTAAGGGAAGCAGACAGCTGCAGATGAAATATAACTGCTGGGTTCTGCGGTAACCAGGTCTCTCTTGCCAAAAGAACCCACTTTTGCAAGAAAGACCTGGATAGTGCCACATAAGACAACGCGTATATAAATTATTCATTTTATACGAATAAAAATGACCCCTTTATCTGGAATAGATGTAGTGATGCCTTACATTTGTGAAATATGAATGACATTTGCTGAGCCTTCAAACTGTGCTTCGTTTAAAATACTGTTGGTTGGACTACGAGGCAGTGACTGTATCGTTTTTCTTTTGATCTGAAGCCTGACACTGTACGACACGTCGTGTCTCATCCTTCGTCTTTTGAATAAAGCTTCATCGGCATGATTTTATTCTAACATTATCCATGTTTGTTTTTTCAACCCTCAAAAACAAATGTTGATCCCCATGTAACGACACGTGATATTCCACAGGGGGGAACTAAAGGTCTGTAAGAAAGGAGGTTGAACACTTTGTACTTTGAACACCATCTAAACTTACACACAGCCAAACATTTAAATGACAGAAAATGTCATATCTGCTCTCACACAGTACATTAATACATGATGATCCCTTGGGTTTTTCACAGTCCATCATAATAAATACTTTTTGGCAACTTATGTGTTGTTGTCTAAGGTTCATTCCCGAAACGCATTCTCTCCACCAAAGCCCAAAGCTTAATAGCATTATAAAGATATCACTCAAGTTTAAGAGGTGTTACTACATTTTTGTAGAGATTTATATGGGCGCCAGCGCAAAGACTCACATTGCACTGTAAGATCAGTCATGCATCGTACCGTCTCTCTCTAGAAACATGCATGAGAAAGCTATGACGCAGCAGAGAAGTATGTCTTTGTCAATTGTTCAAGAAAGAAGAGCGAGGGATAGAGAGCAAAGCATAGAAGGATGTTGGGTTACATATGAACACTTTCCATCATACTCTCAGGAAGGTTAGGTTAGTTAGGCTACATGTGATTGTGCGTCACAATAACTGAAACACAGCCTTCTTTCTTTCAGTATTTTCCATAAACTGGGAAACATTTGCATACATTTCAATTTCCCTGGCCGGCAGTGAAGGGGTTAATCAACTGTGTGCTCTCAGTTTATGCTCATCAGCAGAATCTGTCTGCCACAGATGCTGCGCTAATGCTAATCTTCTATCACAGAGAGCGCTGACAACCAGAGGTGTTTCCAGAGGCCAACAACACAGAGCAGGTTACAGAAGCTTCAAACCTAACACACACACACACACACACGCACACACACAGTCTTGTATTTGTAACCAATTTAGGATTCCTCACAAATCCATACTTTTTGAGGACCATGCTTTCCAGACATCATAGAAGCACAGAAATTACACTCATGAGTTAGAAAAAATATATATTATGAGGAAATCCTGTAAAGTTGCTGACTCCTTGAAAAAAGTTTACTTGTAATTTTAACAACTACTTGAGACCGAACATTGCAAATCAAATCGGTCTCATACACATATGGTTAGCAGATGTTTATACGAGTGTAGCGAAATGCTTGTACGCTTCTAGTTCCAACCGTGCAGAAATATCTAACAAGTAATCTAACAATTTCACGACAACTACCTGTGTTAAGGAATAGTTCCTTTGTAAAGAGATGGCATTATGAAAGACTACATTAAATAAAGGTTGACTACAATACAGTACTTGACCATCTCTCTGTATTAACTCTACAAGGTTACAGCTGTATCTGCAGAGAGTGTGTTGACATTAAACTAACAATCCCAACTTAATAACTACATAGATAAGGATGTGAGAGGAGAATGTGCAATGATGACATCAAAGCAGACTCAATCTGTATGGAATCTAAGCTCAACAATCTGTTTGCAATGTAAACCTAAAAAAAGCAATACCTATTAAATCAAGTTCCCTCCTTCAAGAAAAAAAGCGTGGTAATCATTCTGTGTTAACATCTATTCTGACACACTAGTTCCAGATCTAACGTCTTGACTTGTGTCCAATCCAAACTGAACCGTTCTGTGCTGGCATGGTTGGAAATACACTAACTGATAAAGACAGGATTGATCTGGACCAGCACAGTACGGCCATAAATTGACACTACAGAGTGAAAATGCACTGACTGAAGGGAGCAGGAAACATGCTTACTGTGTGAGCCTCTCTTTTGTCCCAGTTTGGTCATTGGCTGTTTGGCCCGAATCGCTGACATCTCTCCTGGAAAATATGTTGAAAAGCACATTTAATTAAGAATAGGTCCATGTGTATGTAAGGTATAGGCATACCGGTCAGGATTCTTCAGACGACTCCTCTTTCTCAGAGTCATTCTCTGATGCGCAATCAGTGGCCGCAGCATCCATTTCTTCAGACATAATAGTTTGTAAAATACAATAAAAACAAAATCAAATTGCAGCAAGTTAAATCAATGCACAACAAATTAGAGTCATTAGCATTTTTTGCCAGATTGAAAATGCACTGACTGAAGACAGTAGTAAAAATGTTTACCGTGTGAACCTCTCTTTTGTCTCAGCGTTCCCTTGGTCATTGGCCCGAATCGCTGACATCTCTCCTGGAAAACATCCGTGGGAATCATGTCAGTTTCACCCAATCCAACCTATGAACCAATCCATAAGCGATAAATGATGGAGCAACTCAAAATGCAGGTTTATAACAGCTGTGCCAGTCAAGCCTATTGAATATGGTATGAGAGGGACGGCTACAGCCACACAAACCCTACAGATAAGGCCATGTAGTGAGAGGGGAACGCGCAATACCATGCTGAAATGAAGGCAGACTCCATCAGGGTGGATCCTAACCTTTTTCACACCACTGTACAATCCAAACTGAACCGTTCTGTGCTGGCATGGTTGGAAATACACTAACTGACAGAGATGGTCGCCTCGCTTCGCGTTCTTAGTAAACTATGCAGTATTTTATTTGGGGGTGGGGGGGAATTTTACACCTTTTCCTCCCCAATTTCGTATTATCCAATTGTTTAGTAGCTTCTATCTTGTCTCATCGCTATAACTCCCGTACGAGGTTGAAAGTCATGCGTTCTCCGATACACAACCCAACCAAGCCACACTGCTTCTTAACACAGCGCGCATCCAACCCGGAAAGCCAGCTGCACCAATGTGTCGGAGGAAACACCGTGCACCTGGCAACCTTTGTTAGCGCGCACTGCGCCCGGCCCGCCACAGATATCCCTACCGGCCAAACCATCCCTAACCCGAACGACGCTAGGCCAACTGTGCGTCGCCCCACGGACCTCCCGGTCGCGGCCGGTTACGACAGAGCCTGGGCGCGAACCCAGAGTCTCTGGTGGCACAGCTGGCACAGCCCACCCGGGAGGCAGTATTTTTTTTTTTGTTATGTCTATTTCTTACACTGTTCCCCAGGAAATCTGAAGTCTAATTACATACAGCCGGGAAGAACTATTGGATATAAGAGCAACGTCAACATTACGACCAGGAATATGACTTTCCCAAAGCGGATCCTCTGTTTGGACCAGAGGATCAGCGGGGTGGAAATTTGGCTTGTCACCAAAAACACTCACAAAACTTTACAGATGCACAATCGAGAGCATCCTGTCGGGCTGTATCACCGCCTGGTACGGCAACTGCTCCGCCCACAACCGTAAGGCTCTCCAGAGGGTAGTGAGGTCTGCACAACGCATCACAAGGGGCAAACTACCTGCCCTCCAGGACAACTACACCATCCGATGTCACAGAAAGGCCAAAAAGGTCATCAAGGACAACAACCACCCGAGCCACTGCCTGTTCACCCAGGCTATCATCCAGAAGGTGAAATCAGTACAGGTGCATCAAAGCTGGGACCGAGAGACTGAAAAAACAGCTTATATCTCAAGGCCATCAGACTTTTAAACAGCCATCACTAACATTGAGTGGCTGCTGCTTACATACTGACTCAAATCTCTAGCCACTTTAATAATTAAAAATTGGGTGTAATAAATGTATCACTAGTCACTTTTAACAATGCTACTTTCTAAACTGTTTACATACCCTACATTACTCATCTCATATGTATATACTGTACTCTATACCATCTTCTGTATCTCCCTCATCCATATACTTACATGTACATATTCTTATTCTTATATATATTTTTTTTTTCACCTTTATTTAACCAGGTAGGCTAGCTGAGAACAAGTTCTCAATTACAACTGCGACCTGGCCAAGATAAAGCAAAGCAACACAAACAACAACACAGAGTTACACATGGAATAAACAAACATACAGTCAACAATACAATAGAAAATGTCTACAGTGAGGCAAAAAAGTGGGAAATAAGTATTTGGTCAATAACAAAAGTTTATCTCAATACTTTGATTCATTAAATTGGCAGTCATTGCAGCCAATAAATGCACAGCTATTATATGGAAGAGTGACACTCCGCCAAGCAAGCAGATGTGTCTAAAAGAACTATCTTCCTATATTCCATCTGAAAGAATAAGATACAATTGACGTAATAAACCCTTTGAATTTACTGATGTCTGGGGGGACTTTCAGTAGTTTCTAGAGACGTCACCTTAGCTGCCTCATTACTACTTTCTTCATTAATCTATTATTATTATTATTTGTTTTTGTGTTGAATCATTTATTTTCTAGCATGGAATGTGAAGGTCATTCTGTTTCTTTTTTTGTTGTTAATCAGTGAAGCTAATACCGGTAGAGGGGAGGGTGGGGGAGTTCCTGTGTTGGGGAGGGAAGGGTTTTGCACGATGTGCACCCATGTAGCATGGTGTTTTGTTTTGGGTGGAAGGAATAACAGGGCATTATCTGTATCATATTCTGATGATTGTTAAATTGTAACAAAAAAAGAAATGGCAATAAATATATTGTACAAAAAAAAGTATGACAATTGAGTACTTTTTCCACCACTGGTTATTTACATTTTAGTCATTGAGCATACGGTCACACTGGTTACCCGTGGGAATCACACCCACAACCCTGGCGACTAAACCACACTGATTCATCAAATAGCAGAACCAAATGACCTGGTTTGAAGTTGAGATGACATGGTGCTTTGACTCAAAACGAATGCACGACAAGAAAACACACACAACTACTACTATTATAGTATAGAAGTCAAAATACCAGTAGCTATGTTCCTACTTGGACATAATCAAAAACATTGACACCACAGTGATTCTCGTTCTAAGAGGATGCTCTAATAAATTAACAATTGCAATTGTCAGATGTATTTGAGTACTGGGAATTGATTTGCCGTGCATATATGCTGATAAGTTGAATATGAAACTAAAATCGTGAATGTTTTTCAAAGGCGTCCGTGGCGTCAGCTGCGAACGTTCCACACAGATGTTCAATGAGCGATCGAGTTCTAGGAAACTCACTCGGTCTACTCTCATTTTAATACATTCAAAACCACTACTGTAATGAAAATAAAAGCCAATAAACTGAATATTTACTGCCAAAGTACTATCTTATTCAAATGTTGAATTAGGCCTATTTTATTTAATTTTACATTTCATGCCTATTCAAGTGGTTTTGACAAACTTTTATGATCTGGACGGCTACTATGTCATAATGTACATGATGTCATAATGAAGCATTCTTTTGTTAAAATAAAACATTCCTTAGACAGGTCATTGACGCTCTTCCTGAACTAAGGTAGGACCTATAATTTAATGAAATAATCTCAAATACACTACTTTTATCTTATGACAACTTTATTTGATCAATAACTGTAAGAAAAACTCTTATGTTTTGTGATTTGTGACAAAAAAAGTATTTCTTTAAACTAGGTATTGTGGTCTTGTGTTTCTGTTTTCAATAATATATTCTTGAAACTGTATAGTCAAATCCTACGTGAGCAAATTATCTGGAAGTCCAAATTGAAGGTAGGCCTCAGTCTGTGAATCTTTCATTTTTATGAATTTGTGACCATTTTGGCAGGAATTGGAGTGTCCTTTGAAAGTGGAAAAACACTAGTTTATAAAAACAACTTTGATCAAATTCTATTGTAATCTATGTAATTTATTCTATATTCTTATTCTCAAACATGTTGTTTGCTCTTCCACTGTGACTCTCACAGCCATGAAAGACAGAGGGAAGTCCAGGACTAGGACACAAGAGACCAGTCAGAACAGTTCTGAGAACAGCCTGACAGACATCCTCAGTGTCCGGTGTGCCAGTGATATTGTCCTACAGCCAATGCCACCAGGGAGAAAGAATAGCCGATCCCACTTCCACAACATGGATGTGACGAAAGAGAGGGCTGACATGGGAAGGCTTCCGATGGCCATTCCACCCATCAGGCTCCCAATGCTCACTGTGACCTCTCTCAATGCCCAAAGGAACAAAAACACCCTCAAGGTGCCTCGCATGCCTCGTCTGCAGCTGGAGGGACAGATGGGTAGCAAGCATCTGGGTCCGGTTAAAACCAAAACCGGAGGGAGCACATTTACCTCCAGCCACAAGAAGGAGCCAGAGGTTAAATCCAGCAGACCTCAGACACCAGGAAGCATCCCTAGGAGGCCCAATTTATGCTACACTGCAGCCAAGGCAGTAGCTCATTTATCTGGGACTCCATGCAGCCAGTCTGAGGTCAGGATCCAGGCCAATCCTCTCAAGAGGTCTAACATCCAGGACCAAAGGCCCCGCTCTCCTCCTGCTCAGGCCAGACGGTCTCTGTCCGACGGCAGCCTCTTGCAGCCGCCATGTTCTCCTGTGGATGTCCTCCAGCCGGAGGTCCAGGCCAGTAGAAGCCTGGCTCGACCCAAGACCGGGATAGCTAGGATAACAAAACATACTGATGGCAGCACTCTGAGGTTCCCTAACCAGACCTTAGAGCTTATAAACTCCATGGGCAGGAGGGAGAGCACCAATTCTTTCCCTGTGCTACCAACCATTGCAGTGTCAGCCTCACCTGCCCAGATGGCCATCCCATTGCCTACCCCAATGGTCAGCAATGTGCCTGACCTTCTGGTGCCTACTCCATCTGCTTCTCCGGTTCCTTCCAGCCGAGTGCCTGCCCCACCTGCCTCCCCAGTGCCAGCCCGGCCTGCCAACTCCAGATCACGGCGTGTGTCGAAGAGGATCCAGCTCTTACAGATCCAGTCTGCTATGCTGGACCAGCAGCTACCGGAACAACTGGGTGACAGACAAATCATATTACCCTCTGAGCCCCTGTCCTTCAGTTGCACTGAGAGGTTGTTCCTCTGTGGTCCACCTTTAGTCTGTGGAGATGATGGCTGTCACCCCCTGACCAGACCTACGCCCAGCCACACAGGTCGCACTGACCACTCCCCTTTACTGACCAATAGGAGAGCCGTGCAGGCGGGTGAGAAGTGCCCCTTTGATACCCCCTTGACCCCCTTGGTCCCACTGGCAGAACAGCCTCCTATCAAGCGGGGGCACATGCCCGCCTCCCGTGCCAAGGCCGAGCGGGAATGGGAGAATAGCCAACGAGAGCGCAGGAAGAGAGTGAAGCCCATTCACTGGGACGTTAACTTTAAGTCTGGGCCTTTCTTCCCAGTGTGTGTCTCTCCATCACTGCCCTCGATCTTGGAGGTGGATGAAGAGTCTCTTTCTGAAGAGATGGAGCAAAGCCAGTTGTAAGGGGTCGCACACACACACACCTTCATTTTATTTATTTTTTACCTTTATTTAAATTGTGAAGTTAGTTAAGAACAAATTCTTATTTACAATGACGACCTACCCCGGCCAAACCCTAACCCGGACGACACTGGGCCAATTGTGAGCCGCCCTATGGGACCAGTGCCTTATACCGCTGCGCCAATCGGGAGCCCTATTGAGACCTCATGGCCTCCCATGGACCAGAGAGGATCAACCAGCATCATCCCAGCGTCTGCCCTGTCATTTAAAATACTGTTGGAAACCAATACAGGCAGTGAGAAATATCTGGGTTCTTTTCAGGCTTTGATTTGAACCTGACACTGTACGACACGTCGTGTCTCATCCTTCATCTTTTGAATAAAGCTTCATCGGCATGATTTTATTCTAACATTATCCATGTTTGTTTTTTCAACCCTCAAAAACAAATGTTGATCCCCATGTAACGACACGTGATATTCCACAGGGGGAACTAAAGGTCTGTAAGAAAGGAGGTTGAACACTTTGTACTTTGAACACCATCTAAACTTACACACAGCCAAACATTTAAATGACAGAAAATGTCATATCTGCTCTCACACAGTACATTAATACATGATGATCCCTTGGGTTTTTCACAGCCATCATAATAAATACTTTTTGGCAACTTATGTGTTGTTGTCTAAGGTTTATTCCTGAAATGCATTCTCTCCAGCAAAGCCCAAAGCTTAATAGCATTATAAAGATATCACTCAAGTTTAAGAGGTGTTACTACATTTTTGTAGAGATTTATATGGGCGCCAGCGCAAAGACTCACATTGCACTGTAAGATCAGTCATGCATCGTACCGTCTCTCTCTAGAAACATGCATGAGAAAGCTATGACGCAGCAGAGAAGTATGTCTTTGTCAATTGTTCAAGAAAGAAGAGCGAGGGATAGAGAGCAAAGCATAGAAGGATGTTGGGTTACATTTGAACACTTTCCATCATACTCTCAGGAAGGTTAGGTTAGTTAGGCTACATGTGATTGTGCCACAATAACTGAAACACAGCCTTCTTTCTTTCAGTATTTTCCATAAACTGGGAAACATTTGCATACATTTCAATTTCCCTGGCCGGCAGTGAAGGGGTTAATCAACTGTGTGCTCTCAGTTTATGCTCATCAGCAGAATCTGTCTGCCACAGATGCTGCGCTAATGCTAATCTTCTATCACAGAGAGCGCTGACAACCAGAGGTGTTTCCAGAGGCCAACAACACAGAGCAGGTTACAGAAGCTTCAAACCTAACCACACACACACACACACACACACACACGCACACACACAGTCTTGTATTTGTAACCAATTTAGGATTCCTCACAAATCCATACTTTTTGAGGACCATGCTTTCCAGACATCATAGAAGCACAGAAATTACACTCATGAGTTAGAAAAAATATATATTATGAGGAAATCCTGTAAAGTTGCTGACTCCTTGAAAAAAGTTTACTTGTAATTTTAACTACTTGAGACCGAACATTGCAAATCAAATCCATCTCATACACATATGGTTAGCAGATGTTTATACGAGTGTAGCGAAATGCTTGTACGCTTCTAGTTCCAACCGTGCAGAAATATCTAACAAGTAATCTAACAATTTCACGACAACTACCTGTGTTAAGGAATAGTTCCTTTGTAAAGAGATGGCATTATGAAAGACTACATTAAATAAAGGTTGACTACAATACAGTACTTGACCATCTCTCTGTATTAACTCTACAAGGTTACAGCTGTATCTGCAGAGAGTGTGTTGACATTAAACTAACAATCCCAACTTAATAACTACATAGATAAGGATGTGAGAGGAGAATGTGCAATGATGACATCAAAGCAGACTCAATCTGTATGGAATCTAAGCTCAACAATCTGTTTGCAATGTAAACCTAAAAAAAGCAATACCTATTAAATCAAGTTCCCTCCTTCAAGAAAAAAGCGTGGTAATCATTCTGTGTTAACATCTATTCTGACACACTAGTTCCAGATCTAACGTCTTGACTTGTGTCCAATCCAAACTGAACCGTTCTGTGCTGGCATGGTTGGAAATACACTAACTGATAAAGACAGGATTGATCTGGACCAGCACAGTACGGCCATAAATTGACACTACAGAGTGAAAATGCACTGACTGAAGGGAGCAGGAAACATGTTTACTGTGTGAGCCTCTCTTTTGTCCCAGTTTGGTCATTGGCTGTTTGGCCCGAATCGCTGACATCTCTCCTGGAAAACATGTTGAAAAGCACATTTAATTAAGAATAGGTCCATGTGTATGTAAGTTGTATTCAAGGAATTTATGGTCAGGATTCTTCAGACAAACTCCAGATAAGGCCATTTTGAGAGTCATTGCAATTCATCTGATGCGCAATCATGGCCGCAGCATCCATTTTTCAGACATCCAAATAGTTTGTTAAAATACAATAAAAACAAAATCAAATTGCAGTAAGTTAAATCTTTTCCACAACAAATTAGAGTCAATTAGCTTTTTTGCCAGATTGCATTATGAAATGCACTGACTGAAGACATAAAGGTGAAAAATGTTTACCGTGTGAACCTCTCTTTTGTCTCAGCGTTCCCTTGGTTACAGCCTGAATCGCTGACATCTCTCCTGGAAAACATCCGTGGGAATCATGTCAGTTTCACCCAATCCAACCTATGAACCAATCCATAAGCGATAAATGATGGAGCAAGGAAATGCAGGTTTATAACAGCTGTGCCAGTCAAGCAGATTGAATATGGTATGGAGGGACGGCTAAGCCACACAAACAACCTAACAAGATAAGGCCATGTAGTGAAAGGGGAACGTTTGGACCAAACCAATGCTGAAATGAAGGCAGACTCCATCAGAAGGGGATCCTAACGGTCTTTTTGACCACTGTACAATCCAAACTGAACCGTTCTGTGCTGGCATGGTTGGAAATACACTAACTGACAGAGATGGTCGCCTCGCTTCAGAAACATGGTTCTTAGTAAACTATGCCAGTATTTTATTTGGTAAGAAGGGTGGGGGGATGATTTTTACACCTTTTCCTCCCCATATTTCAGAAACTATTATCCAATTGTTTAGTAGCTTCTATCTTGTCTCATCGCTGGATAACTCCCGGATAGCCTCAGACAACAAGGTTGAAAGTCATGCGTTCTCCGATACACAACCCAACCAAACCACACTGCTTTTAATCTTTAACACAGCGCGCACTGCTTTTAATCCAACCCGGAAAGCCAGCTGCACCAATCAATCACGGAGGAAACACCTTGCTCGCAGACCTGGCAACCTTTGCTAGCTTTGAGGACAATACAGTGCCACTGCGCCCGGCCCGCCACAGATATCCCTACCGGCCAAACCATCATTTAAACCCGAACGACGCGAGGCTGCCGGTCCCCCACGCATCCCTAGGAGTGTCCTCCCGGACCAGCTGGCCGGTTACGACAGATCCCTGGGTCGCGAACATGCTTCAAGAGTGCCACCATTTTCCTGGTCCCAAGGCACAGCTGGCTAAATGAGCCCACCCGGGAGGCAGTATTATCATGAAGTGCTTTTTATGTCTATTTCTTACACTGTTCCCCAGGAAAACTGAATCTAATTACATACAGCATCTGGGAAGAACTATTGGATATAAGAGCAACGTCAACATTACGACCAGGAATATGACTTTCCAAAGTCGGATCCTCTGTTTGGACCAGAGGATCAGCGGGGTGGTGGCTTGTCACCAAAAACACTCACAAAACTTCACAGATGCACTGAGAGCATCCTGTCGGGCTGTATCACCGCCAGGTCTCCACCCCGCTGATCCTCAACACTGGGGCAACTGCTCCGCCCACAATCATCAAGTTTAAGGCTCTCCAGGGTAGTGAGGTCTGCACAACGCATCACAGGGAGGGGCAAACGACCTGCCCTCCAGGAAAATAACACCATCCGATGTCACAGGAAGGCCAAAAAGGTCATCAAGGAGAGGGAACAACCACCGCTTTGAGCCACTGACTGTTCACCCAGGCTATCATCCAGAAGTTGAAATCAGTACAGGTGCATCAAAGCTGGGACCGAGAGACTGAAAAACCAGCTTATATCTCATGGCCATCAGACTGTTAAACAGCCATCACTAACATTGAGTGGCTGCTGCTTACATACTGACTCAAATCTCTAGCCACTTTAATAATTAAAAATTGGATGTAATAAATGTATCACTAGTCACTTTTAACAATGCTACTTTCTAAACTGTTTACATACCCTACATTACTCATCTCATATGTATACACTGTACTCTATACCATCTTCTGTATCTCCCTCATCCATATACTTACATGTACATATTCTTATTTTTTAATTTCACCTTTATTTAACCAGGTAGGCTAGCTGAGAACAAGTTCTCAATTACAACTGCGACCTGGCCAAGATAAAGCAAAGCAGTGCAACACAAACAACAACACAGAGTTACACATGGAATAAACAAACATACAGTCAACAATACAATAGAAAACGTCTACAGTGGGGCAAAAAAGTGTTTAGTCAGTCACCAATTGTGCAAGTTCTCCCACTTAAAAGGATTAGAGAGGCCTGTAATTTTCATCATAGGTACACTTCAACTATGACAGACAAAATGAGAAGAAAAAAAATCCTGAAAATCACATTGTAGGATTTTTAATTTATTTATTTGCAAATTATGGTGGGAAATAAGTATTTGGTTTGAAGCTTCTCTAACCAGCTCTGTGTTGTTGTCCTCTGGAAACACCTCTGGTTTTCAGCACTGTGATAGAAGATTAGCGCAGAAGCTGTGGCAGACAGATTCTGCTAGTGAGTGTATACTGAGAGCACACAGCTGATTAACCCCTTCACTGCTGGCCAGAGAAATTTAAATGTATGCAAATGTTTCCCAGTTTATGCAAATACTTGCACCATGACGTGAAACCGTGAAAGAAAGAAGGCCATGTTTCAGTTATGGTGACGCACGATCACATGTAGCCTAACTAACCTAACCTTCTTTCTTGAACCAGTTTCTAGAACAATTGAAACAGCCATACTGCTCTGCTTAGTCATAGCTTCTCATGCATGTTTGGAGAGAGGAACTGGGTACGATGCATGACTAATCTTACAATGCAATGTGAGTCTTTGCACTGGCCCGCAGATACATCTCTACAAAACTGTGGTAACACCTCTTAAACTTGATGGATATCTTTATAATGCTCGTAAGCTTTGGGCTTTGGTGGAGAGAATGCCTTTTGGAATTAACCTTAGACAACAACACATAAGTTGCCAAAAAGTACTTACTATGATGGACTGTGAAAAACCCAAGGGATCATCATCTATTAATGTACTGTGTGAGAGCAGATATGTAATTTTCTGTCATTTAAATATTTGAGGCTGTGTGTAAATTCAGATGGTGTCAAGGTACAAAGTGTTCAACCTCCTTTCGTTACAGACCTTTAGTGCCCCCTGTTGAATAATCACGTGTAGTAACATGGGGATCAACATTTGTTTGTGAGGGTTGCCAAAAAAACATGGGTAATGTTAGAATAAAATCATGCTGAGGAAGTTTTATTCAAATGACGGAGGATGAGAGCTTCAGATCAAAAGAAAAACGATAGTCACTGCCTCGCTGTCCAACCAACTGTATTTTTACCCCTTTTTCTCCCCAATTTCGTGGTATCCAATTGTTGTAGTAGCTACTATCTTGTCTCATCGCTACAACTCCCGTACGGGCTCGGGAGAGACGAAGGATGAAAGTCATGCGTCCTCCGATACACAATCCAACCAGCCGCACTGCTTCTTAACACAGCACACATCCAACCCGGAAGTCAGCCGCACCAATGTGCCGGAGGAAACACCGTGTACCTGGCAACCTTGGCTAGCGCGCACTGCGCCTGTCCCGCCACAGGAGTCGCTGGTGCGCGATGAGACAAGGACATCCCAACCGACCAAGCCCTCCCTAACCCGGACGATGCTAGGCCAATTGTGCGTCGCCCCACGGACCTCCCGGTCGCGACCGGGACCGGGAGTTGTGGCACTATCAGGTCTTTCTTGCAAAAGTGGGTTCTTTTGTTAAGAGAGACCTGGTTATTGTGTAACCCAGCAGTTATATTAATTCTGCAGCTGTCGGCTTCCCTTATACGTGCAAGTTGAGACAGGGCTTCTTGACTCAAGCGAAGAAACCTTTGGCCAAATATTACGACAAACAAGCCTATTGGTCAGAAAATGTTGTTCAGCATTCTCGCAATTCATAACCACTGTCTTAAGATAGCATTGGAAATGAGGATCTGTAGTACAAATAGTTCCACATTAGAATTTGTCAGTGTTGCTATACATTGAAAACGTGAAGAATTATGACACTAAATTGTGAGTCAGATGTGCCACCTTCGGATTAATACAAATTTGAATCGGAACTTCACTTATATTAGTCTGGTCAGCACTTACCTCTTCTCTTTGATCAACAAATCAACAAGTCCAATGAAGAAATAAACATTCTACTAAAAGGGTATACTTCATAGCTCACAAGAAACCAACAACACACACCACACATCATTTTCAACTGCAATAAAACTTTATAAAAACAGCATTCATTGGAACATGGTGATGATAAATTAACATTTGCCTAACTAGAATAACAAGTAGATTAATATTAATTAATTGGCCCAGTGTCGTCCGGGTCAGGGTTTGGCCGGGGTAGGTCGTCATTGTAAATAAGAATTTGTTCTTAACTAACTTCACAATTTAAATAAAGGTCAGTTGTAAGCTGCGACCCCTTACAACTGTCTTTACTCCATCTCTTCAGAAAGAGACTCTTCATCCACCTCCAAGATCGAGGGCAGTGATGGAGAGACACAGTGGGAAGAAAGGCCCAGACTTAAAGTTAACGTCCCAGTGAATGGGCTTCACTCTCTTCCTGCGCCCTCGTTTCCTATTCTCCCATTCCCGCTCGGCCTTGGCACGGTATGGCAGGCATGTGCCACCGCTTGATTGGAGTCTGTTCTTCCTTAGGGAACAAGGCGGTCAAGAGGATTTCAACGGGGCACTTCTCGCCCGCCTGCACGGCTCTCCTACTGGTCAGGTAAGGGGAGGGGTCGGTGCGACCTGTGTGGCTGGGCGTATGTCTGGGCAGGGGGTGACAGCCATCATCTCCGCCTACGTTAGCTGGGTGGCAGACTAAAGGTGGACCACAGAGGAACATCCTCTCAGTGCTACTGAAGGACAGGTGCTCAGAGGGTAATATGATTTGTTTGTCACCCAGTTGTTCTGGTAGCTGCTGGTCCAGCATAGCAGACCGGATCTGTAAGAGCTGGATCCTCTTCGACACACGCCGTGATCTGGTGTTGGCAGGCCGGGCTGGCACTGGGGAGGCAGGTGGGGTGTTACGCCCCTGAAAACAGGGGAGAAATAATCACGAGAGTGATACGGTGTTGTATTCTCAATTTAACTTTAGGTTCAATCTTTACAAAAGTAACACATTACAAAACAACAGAAAACCCATTATACAAATAACACAGCAAAATATCCTATTAACAACGTACATGTTCATTCACAATCGACATAAAATGGCAGCTACTCTCAGTACGATGCTATTCTTCACTTCAACCGAGCAGGGCTAATGTTACTCTTCAAACTTAACTCTAACTTCCTCAAGACGTTACTAAAACACACCTTAAACACTCTTGACATGTTAGCGAGTTATAACATTTAAATTCCTATTTTTATCATCAATAAAGTACCTGAAAACAGGGGAGAAACAATCACGAGAGTGATACGGTGTTGTATTCTCAATTGAACTTTAAATTCAATGAGAAAAGACCGCGATTTTTCCCCAGGAATATGGGTGGAGACCAGAGCAATCGATCTCCGGCTCATAGATTAAGAGCATTTCGTAGATCACAGATTAACACTTTTAGGCACCACAAAATAAAGTAATCAATATAACGTTTACACATTACTCTCACAATTCGTACCCTTTGACAGATTTGAACTTTAACACAATGATATGAATGTTATCAATCTCTATCAACTAATACTGAATGCATCTTTTTAACCTGAGATGTTTTAAGATCCTCACATACTATGAATTTACTAATACTTTTTAATGTATAACAGGCTATGAATATTTCCTTTAACCTGTCACAGGGGCAGGCACTCGGCTGGAAGGAACCGGAGAAGCAGATGGAGTAGGCACCAGAAGGTCAGGTACATAGCTGACCATTGGGGTAGGCAATGGGATGGCCATCTGGGCAGGGGAGGCTGACAATGCAATGGTTGGCAGCACATGGAAGGAATTGGTGCTCTCCCTCCCATCCATGGAGTTTATAAGATCTAAGGTCTGGTTAGGGAACCTCAGAGTGCTGCCATCAGTATGTCTTGTTGTCCTACCTATCCCGGTCTTGGGTCGAGCCAGGCTTCTGCTGGCCTGGACCTCCGGCTGGAGGACATCCACAGGAGAACATAGCCGCTGCAAGAGTCTGCCGTCGGACAGAGACCGTCTGGCCTG
>NW_027002395.1:35373-37247 GCF_036934945.1 Oncorhynchus masou masou
CCAGCTTTGATGCAGCTGTACTGATGGTGGACCATTTCAGTTTGTGTACGCCGAGGAACTTAAAACTTTCCACCTTCTCCACTACTGTCCTGTCAAAGCGGATAGGGGGGTGTTCCCTCTGCTGTTTCCTGAAGTCCACGATCATCTCCTTTGTTTAGTTGACGTTGAGTGTGAGGTTATTTTCCTGACACCACACTCCAAGGGCCCTCACCTCCTCCCTGTATGCTGTGTCGTCATTGTTGGTAATCAAGCCTACCACTGTAGTGTCGTCTGCAAACTTGATGATTGAGTTGGAGGCGTGCATGGCCACGCAGTCATGGGTAAACAGGGAGCACAGGAGAGGGCTGAGAATGCACCCTTGTGGGACCCCAGTGTTGAGGATCAGCGGGGTGGAGATGTTGTCTCCTACCCTCACCACCTGGAGGTGGCCCGTTAGAAAGTCCAGGTTCCAGTTGCACAGGTCGGGGTCAAGACCCAGGGTCTCGAGCTTAATGACGAGTTTGGAGGGTACTATGGTGTTAAATGCTGAGCTGTAATCGATGAACATCATTCTTACATAGGTATTCCTCTTGTCCAGATGGGCTAGGGCAGTGTGCAGTTTGATTGCGTCGTCTGTGGACCTATTGGGGCGGTAAGCAAATTGGAGTGGGTCTAGGGTGGAGGTGATATGATCCTTGACTCGTCTCTCAAAGCACTTCATGATGACGGAAGTGAGTGCTACGGGGCGATAGTCATTTAGCTCAGTTACATTAGCGTTCTTGGGAGCAGGAAAATGGTGGCACTCTTGAAGCATGTGGGTACAGCAGACCGGGATAGGGATTGATTGAATATGTCCGTAAACACACCAGCCAGCTGGTCTGCGCATGTTCTGAGGACACTCCTAGGGATGCCGTGGGGGACCGGCAGCCTTGCGAGGGTTAACACGTTTAAATGTTTTACTCACTTTGGCTGCGGTGAAAAAGAGCCTGCAGGTTGTGGTAGCGGGCCATGTCAGTGGCACTGTATTGTCCTCAAAGCGAGCAAAGAAGTTGTTTAGTTTGTCTGCGAGCAAGACGTCGGTGTCCATGATAATCCGTGATTGACTGTAGACCCTGCCACATAGGCCTCGTGTCTGAGCCGTTGAATTGCAACTCTACTTTGTCTCTATACTGACGCTTAGCTTGTTTGATTGCCTTGCGGAGGGAGTAGCTACACTCTTTGTATTCGGTCATGTTTCCGGTTGCCTTGCCAAGATTAAAAGCAGTGGTTCGCGTTTTCAGTTTTGTGCGAATGCTGCCATCAATCCACGGTTTCTGGTTGGGGAAGGTTTTAATAGTCACCGTGGGTACAACGTATACATCAATGTTGTTGTCTGAGGCTATCCGGAACGTATCCCAGTCCACGTGATCGAAGCAATCTTGAAGTGTGGAATCAGATTGGTCGGACCAGCATTGAACAGACCTGAGCGTGGGCGTTTCCTGTTTTAGTTTCTGTCTATAGGCTGGGAGCAACAAAATCGAGTCGTGGTCAGATTTGCGACTCTTTAATCATAAGACATACACCCCCGTCCTTCTTCTTACCAGAGAGATGTTTGTTTCTGTCGGCGCAATGCGTGAAGAAACCGGGTGGCTGTACCGAGTCTGATAACGTATCCCGAGTGAGCCATGTTTCTGTGAAACAGAGAATGTTACAATCTCTGATGTCTCTCTGGAAGACAACCCTTGCTTGAATTTCGTCTACCTTGTGGTCAAGAGACTGGACATTGGCGAGTAGTATACTCGGGAGCGGTGAGCGATGTGCCCGTCTATGGAGCCTGACCAGAAGACCGCTCCGTCTTCCCCTTCTGGGGCGCCATTGTTTTTGGTCGCCTTCTGGAATCCGATCCATTGTCCTGT
>NW_027002395.1:37747-75321 GCF_036934945.1 Oncorhynchus masou masou
ACACACACAGTCTTGTATTTGTAACCAATTTAGGATTCCTCACAAATCCATACTTTTTGAGGACCATGCTTTCCAGACATCATAGAAGCACAGAAATTACACTCATGAGTTAGAAAAAATATATATTATGAGGAAATCCTGTAAAGTTGCTGACTCCTTGAAAAAAGTTTACTTGTAATTTTAACAACTACTTGAGACCGAACATTGCAAATCAAATCGGTCTCATACACATATGGTTAGCAGATGTTTATACGAGTGTAGCGAAATGCTTGTACGCTTCTAGTTCCAACCGTGCAGAAATATCTAACAAGTAATCTAACAATTTCACGACAACTACCTGTGTTAAGGAATAGTTCCTTTGTAAAGAGATGGCATTATGAAAGACTACATTAAATAAAGGTTGACTACAATACAGTACTTGACCATCTCTCTGTATTAACTCTACAAGGTTACAGCTGTATCTGCAGAGAGTGTGTTGACATTAAACTAACAATCCCAACTTAATAACTACATAGATAAGGATGTGAGAGGAGAATGTGCAATGATGACATCAAAGCAGACTCAATCTGTATGGAATCTAAGCTCAACAATGGTAATCATTCTGTGTTAACATCTATTCTGACACACTAGTTCCAGATCTAACGTCTTGACTTGTGTCCAATCCAAACTGAACCGTTCTGTGCTGGCATGGTTGGAAATACACTAACTGATAAAGACAGGATTGATCTGGACCAGCACAGTACGGCCATAAATTGACACTACAGAGTGAAAATGCACTGACTGAAGGGAGCAGGAAACATGCTTACTGTGTGAGCCTCTCTTTTGTCCCAGTTTGGTCATTGGCTGTTTGGCCCGAATCGCTGACATCTCTCCTGGAAAATATGTTGAAAAGCACATTTAATTAAGAATAGGTCCATGTGTATGTAAGGTATAGGCATACCGGTCAGGATTCTTCAGACGACTCCTCTTTCTCAGAGTCATTCTCTGATGCGCAATCAGTGGCCGCAGCATCCATTTCTTCAGACATAATAGTTTGTAAAATACAATAAAAACAAAATCAAATTGCAGCAAGTTAAATCAATGCACAACAAATTAGAGTCATTAGCATTTTTTGCCAGATTGAAAATGCACTGACTGAAGACAGTAGTAAAAATGTTTACCGTGTGAACCTCTCTTTTGACTCAGCGTTCCCTTGGTCATTGGCCCGAATCGCTGACATCTCTCCTGGAAAACATCAGTGGGAATCATGTCAGTTTCACCCAATCCAACCTATGAACCAATCCATAAGCGATAACTGTTGGAGTAACTCAAAATGCAGGTTTATAACAGCTGTGCCATTCAAGCCTATTGAATATGGTATGAGAGGGATGGCTACAGCCACACAAACCCTACAGATAAGGCCATGTAGTGAGAGGGGAACACGCAATACCATGCTGAAATGAAGGCAGACTCCATCAGGGTGGATCCTAACCTTTTTCACACCACTGTACAATCCAAACTGAACCGTTCTGTGCTGGCATGGTTGGAAATACACTAACTGACAGAGATGGTCGCCTCGCTTCGCGTTCTTAGTAAACTATGCAGTATTTTATTTGGGGGTGGGGGGGAATTTTACACCTTTTCCTCCCCAATTTCGTATTATCCAATTGTTTAGTAGCTTCTATCTTGTCTCATCGCTATAACTCCCGTACGAGGTTGAAAGTCATGCGTTCTCCGATACACAACCCAACCAAGCCACACTGCTTCTTAACACAGCGCATCCAACCCGGAAAGCCAGCTGCACCAATGTGTCGGAGGAAACACCGTGCACCTGGCAACCTTTGTTAGCGCGCACTGCGCCCGGCCCGCCACAGATATCCCTACCGGCCAAACCATCCCTAACCCGAACGACGCTAGGCCAACTGTGCGTCGCCCCACGGACCTCCCGGTCGCGGCCGGTTACGACAGAGCCTGGGCGCGAACCCAGAGTCTCTGGTGGCACAGCTGGCACAGCCCACCCGGGAGGCAGTATTTTTTTTAATGTCTATTTCTTACACTGTTCCCCAGGAAATCTGAAGTCTAATTACATACAGCCGGGAAGAACTATTGGATATAAGAGCAACGTCAACATTATGACCAGGAATATGACTTTCCCAAAGCGGATCCTCTGTTTGGACCAGAGGATCAGCGGGGTGGAAATTTGGCTTGTCACCAAAAACACTCACAAAACTTTACAGATGCACAATCGAGAGCATCCTGTCGGGCTGTATCACCGCCTGGTACGGCAACTGCTCCGCCCACAACCGTAAGGCTCTCCAGAGGGTAGTGAGGTCTGCACAACGCATCACCGGGGGCAAACTACCTGCCCTCCAGGACAACTACACCATCCGATGTCACAGGAAGGCCAAAAAGATCATCAAGGACAACAACCACCCGAGCCACCTCCTGTTCACCCAGGCTATCATCCAGAAGGTGAGGTCAGTACAGCTGCATCAAAGCTGGGACCGAGAGACTGAAAAACCAGCTTCTATCTCAAGGCCATCAGACTGTTAAACAGCCATCACTAACATTGAGTGGCTGCTGCTTACATACTGACTCAAATCTCTAGCCACTTCAATAATAAAAAATTGGATGTAATAAATGTATCACTAGTCACTTTTAACAATGCTACTTTCTAAACTGTTTACATACCCTACATTACTCATCTCATATGTATATACTGTACTCTATACCATCTTCTGTATCTCCCTCATCCATATACTTACATGTACGTATTCTTATTTTTTAATTTCACCTTTATTTAACCAGGTAGGCTAGCTGAGAACAAGTTCTCAATTACAACTGCGACCTGGCCAAGATAAAGCTAAGCAGTGCAACACAAACAACAACACAGAGTTGCACATGGAATAAACAAACATACAGTCAACAATACAATAGAAAACGTCTACAGTGGGGCAAAAAAGTATTTAGTCAGTCACCAATTGTGCAAGTTCTCCCACTTAAAAAGATGAGGCCTGTAATTTTCATCATAGGTACACTTCAACTATGACAGACAAAATGAGAAGAAAAAAAATCCTGAAAATCACATTGTAGGATTTTTAATGAATTTATTTGCAAATTATGGTGGGAAATAAGTATTTGGTCACGTACAAACAAGCAAGATTTCTGGCTCTCACAGACCTGTAAGAGGCTCCTCTGTCCTCCACTCGTTACCTGTATTAATGGGACCTGTTTAAACTTGTTATCAGTATAAAAGACACCTGTCCATAACCTCAAACAGTCACACACCAAACTCCGCTATGGCCAAGACCAAAGAGCTGTCAAAGGACACCAGAAACAAAATTGTAGACCTGCACCAGACTGGGAAGACTGAATCTGCAATAGGTAAGCAGCTTGGTTTGAAGAAATCAACTGTGGGAGCAATTATTAGGAAATGGAAGACATACGAGACCACTGATAATCTCCCTCGATCTGGGGCTCCACGCAAGATCTCACCCCGTGGGGTCAAAATGATCACAAGAACGGTGAGCAAAAATCCCAGAACCACACAGGGGGACCTAGTGAATGACCTGCTGAGAGCTGGGACCAAAGTAACAAAGCCTACCATCAGTAACACACTATGCCGCCAGGGACTCAAATCCTGCAGTGCCAGACGTGTCCCACTGCTTAAGCTAGTACATGTCCAGGCCCGTCTGACATTTGCTAGAGAGCATATGGATGATCCAGAAGAAGATTGGGAGAATGTCATATGGTCAGATGAAACCAAAATATAAGTTTTTGGTAAACTCAACTCGTCGTGTTTGGAGGACAAAGAATGCTGAGTTGCATCCAAAGAACACCATACCTACTGTGAAGCATGGGGGTGGAAACATCATGCTTTGGGGCTGTTTTTCTGCAAAGGGACCAGGACGACTGATCCGTGTAAAGGAAAGAATGAATGGGTCCATTTATCGTGAGATTTTGAGTGAAAACCTCCTTCCATCAGCAAGGGCATTGAAGATGAAACGTGGCTGGGTCTTTCAGCATGACAATGATCCCAAACACAACGCCTGGGCAACGAAGGAGTGGCTTCGAAAGAAGCATTTCAAGGTCCTGGAGTGGCCTAGCCAGTCTCCAGATATCAACCCCATAGAAAATCTTTGTAGGGAGTTGAAAGTCCGTGTTGCCCAGCAACAGCCCCAAAACATCACTGCTCTAGAGGAGATCTGCATGGAGGAATGGGCCAAAATACCAGCAACAGTGGGTGAAAACATACAGAAAACGTTTGACCTCTGTTATATACCCTTTGTTGGCAATGACAAAGTATTGAGATAAACTTTTGTTATTGACCAAATACTTATTTTCCACCATAATTTGCAAATAAATTCATTAAAAATCCTACAATGTGATTTTCAGGATTTTTTTTTCTCATTTTGTCTGTCATAGTTGAAGTGTACCTATGATGAAAATTACAGGCCTTTCTCATCCTTTTAAGTGGGAGAACTTGCACAATTGGTGGCTGACTAAATACTTTTTTGCACCACTGTATATAAAGTGTGCAAATGAGGTAGGATAACGGAGGTAAGACAATAAATAGGCCATAGTGGCGAAATAATTACAATATAGCAATTAAACACTGGAGTGACAGATGTGCAGAAGATGAGTGTACACGTAGAGATACTGGGGTGCAAAGGCACAAAATAAATAAAATAGATAACAGTATGGGGATGAGGAAGTTGGATGGGCTGATTACAGGAGGGCTATGTACTGGTGCAGTGATCTATGAGCTGCTCTGACAGCTGGTGCTTAAAGCTAGTGAGGGAGATATGAGTCTCCAGCTTCAGTGATTTTTGCAGTTCGTTCCAGTCATTGGCAGCAGAGAACTGGAAGGAAAGGTGGCCGAAGTAGGAATTGGCTTTGGGGGTGACCAGTGAAATATACCTGCTGGAGTGCATGCTACGGGTGAGTGCTGCTATGGTGACCAGTGAGCTGAGATAAGGTGGGGCTTTACCTAGCAAAGACTTATAGATGACCTGGAGCCAGTGGGTTTGGCGACAAATATGAAGCGAGGGCCAGCCAACGAGAGCACACAGGTCGCAATGGTGGGTAGTATATGGGGCTTTGGTGACAAGACGGATGGCACTGTGATAGACTGCATCCAATTTGCTGAGTGGAGTGTTGGAGGCTATTTTGTAAATGACATCGCCGAAGTCAAGGATCGGTAGGATAGTCAGTTTTACGAGGGTACGTTTGGCAGCATGAGTGATGGATGCTTTGCTGCGAAATAGGAAGCTGATTCTAGATTTAATTTTGGATTGGAGATGCTTAATGTGAGTCTGGAAGGAGAGTTTAGAGGTCTAACCAGAGACCTAGGTATTTGTAGTTGTCAGAACCATCCAGAGTAGTGATGCTGGGCGGGCGGGCAGCTGTGAGCAGCGATCGGTTGAAGAGATAAGGTAGTTGTTGTGAAATTGTTAGATTACTTGTTAGATATTACTGCACAATCGGAAATAGAAGCACAAGCATTTCGCTACACTCGTATAAACATCTGCTAACCATGTGCATGTGACCAATAACATTTTATTTGACTACAGAGTGAAAATGCACTGACATATCAGAGGTATAGGCATACCGGTCAGATTTTCTTCATAGAAATTGCCTTCCTCTAATGATCCTGATGGCCCTGGGACATAACCATCTTCACTATTGTCAATACTAGATATTGAGTCATCAGTCTTGTATCCAAGCATAGCTTTGGTCAACTGTATTGCAAAAAAAAAGCGTCTTAGATAACTAGACAGATAACAAAGTATTTTGACTTTTTGATTAGTTATGGCTCTGTGCTCCTCTACTGTACATTTTGATACAATACAATGAATATGGGATGAAAGTGCAGACTTGCCTGTCTTTGATTTACAAAGCAGATTCACAAGAACTATGTGCTGGTGTTGAATGACACAAACTTACATAAACACTGTCAGTTCTGACCAACGGTTGTGCATCATCCAACACATGGACAATCGATCCAGAGGTACTGGCAGCCTCGGTGTATGACATCTAAGGATACAATAATATTAAATTAGTCATGTGCCACTTAGGCAGTTGAATATGATTACACAATCCCCAGTATCCTCATTCTAAACAACTGACAAACCTGAGCTTCGGGATTTATTATTTCCTTTTCAAATCTGGCCTACACGTTGAATTATGTTTCTTTTAGGGTTTCCATATATCTTCTTAGCCTATGCAGTGCTTTTGTAAAGAAAGACAAGTTTCTAAAAGAATGACAAGATTGCTCGGCACACAACAAAGGGGATGGGCTGGGGGACACCAATGACTGTTATCATTGACTGAATGAGATCCTACAAACATCTATTACAATTTCCTTTTTAAGACCACTTTCAAGGTAAAAAAGCAAGTATAAGCATAACATAAGCACATTATACAAGTTCCTGGATGCAACTAAAGTGCATCTGCTTTTATGGATGGTCTAAACAAGAAACAGTATGAGTGATATGGCTGAAGGAAGGCATGTGAATTGGCAGTCCGACCAAATTTTACACTTTACACAATCCTTATTCCTGTTGTGGTGTTTCACTCTTTTGAGTGCAAAGCCAAACTAACTAGCAACTTATTTCTCTTTGGGTAAGAAAGGGTGATAAAACAACTGCCAAAACTTAAATAAAATAATTAAATTAGGGGATGTATTTAAACGTTTCAGCACACATGCTGACAAAACAGATGAAAAGGAACTGGCTTTTCTAGCTAGCTTGTAAACCAATTCAAGTTACACTGGCAATATTATTTTCCAATGCATGTAACATTGGGTTAACCACAATCATGTATTCTGAATCAAAAACATTTTGACCAATTATGCTAAACTAGCACGCTAACCGTTTGCTAGCACGCTAACCGCTAGCTAGCACGCTAATCATTAGCAAGCAGTAAATAAATATAAGGTAAAAACATGCAAAGTAACAATTGCACATTAATGAATTGTTTGGATGAGCCCACCAATTTCAATCTCATGATGAAGTATATCTGATACAATGCGGATTTCGGACATTGTCAATGCATGTTGGATTCCCCGAAAGACATACATGAGCTAACATTAATTACAAATAAAGACAATGGGAACATGCATTGCTTACCAATACACAACATACAATTTTATTTAACATATTGGTTAACAGTTTAGTTAATAACTTACCTACTTGCATGAATGTGAACGTCTGCAACCATCCTCTTCTTCCTTAAAAATCGTGCTTCACAGCTACTTTGGTTGTGATCATGCTCAGGCAGAGACAGGCTTGCCAGGTCAATTTCACATTTCTAGTAAATTGAGTCAAAACTCCCTTCAAAGCCTGAAAACGTTCACAATCTCAGCAGATTACAGGGAAATTAATGGATTTTTAAAAAAAAGATCATGTTGGTAACGGTGCAATATAGAAGTAGTATAAAAACTTGCAGATTTCTGAATATGTGTGCAATATTATTACTGTCACTGTCAAGTTCTGACCTTAGTTCCTTTATGTTTTTGTATTAGATTGGTCAGGGCGTGAGTTGGGGTGGGTAGTCTATGTTCTTTTTTCTATGTTGTATTTCTGTGTTTGGCCTGGTATGGTTCTCAATCAGAGGCAGCTGTCGATCGATTGTTGTCTCTGATTGAGAATCATACTTAGGGATCCTGTTTTCCCCATTTTGGTTATCAGTGATTGTTTTCTGTGTCTTCCACACAGAACTGTTTCGGTTTCAATTTGTGTAGGGTTCAGTTTTGATTAAAAATGTGAGAACACTTACCATGCTGCGTATTGGTCCGATCCTTCCTACTCCTCCTCAGAAGAAGAGGACGAAAACCGTGACAGTCACCTACATTTCCTTAGACAATTTGGGTTTGTAGCTTACACAGTCAGTATCAGTGAGGTGTTCAGTGCAGCTACTTGAATGGTCTGAAGACTTGCTGACACAAAAGCAGCTTATGGCAGGTTAAGATTCTAACTAGCAACCTAACCCCTCAGCAATCAGGTTCACTACCTGCACACAGACCAAACAGCCTAGTGATATTAACAGCCATCTCTTACTATAGGCACTCAGCTACTCTCACCATCTCTCTTTCTCTCTCATAACAGGCCTTTTTTAAATCCTATTCACATTTACCCTCCACTAGACCCCTGGTTTCACAAGGGGAATAAAATGTACTGATAATAAGTGATTTCAGCTTTGTACTGCTGTGAAGACGTAGGCCGTTACATCAGCATTGATCTCTTTGCAAAAAGCCTCAAGAAAACTTGTAATAAACTTGGGGAGCTGATGAATAACTGATGTTCATATCCCTATAAGCTTTTGTCGGGAATCAGGACTAGGTTAATAAATCCAACACAACTGCATGTTTTAAAAATGGTAGGCTATCTTATGGTAGGCCTAGTTATAAAATGACATTATAGGCCGACACTGTACACTTTAGGCCTATTTTTTTTGTCGGATTGGAGAAAGCCTGCAATTGTCTTGCCTCGTGCAGCAAAATTGCCCAAACATGGCCTGGTCATGGATGAAAGCATCTGTTCATTACATTTACATTTACATTTAAGTCATTTAGCAGACGCTCTTATCCAGAGCGACTTACAAATTGGTGAATTCACCTTCTGACATCCAGTGGAACAGCCACTTTACAATAGTGCATCTAAATCTTTTAAGGGGGGGGGTGAGAAGGATTACTTTATCCTATCCTAGGTATTCCTTGAAGAGGTGGGGTTTCAGGTGTCTCCGGAAGGTGGTGATTGACTCCGCTGTCCTGGCGTCGTGAGGGAGTTTGTTCCACCATTGGGGGGAACATAAGGCGGACCCCAGGATTTCAGCTCCCTGTGTTAGCTGTTGTTATCCTCTTGCTGCGTTTATTTGAAGATAACTCCCTGTTGGGGTGAGTCTATTAGTTGGGATATATAATAGAAATGTCTGCTTAATGCTTTTGAGGGAGCAGCAGAAAAATGTATCCAAGCTGGGGTACCCTTTGCTAGAATTGTTTGTTGTAGCAGTAGTAGCAGCCATGTAATGGCAGCAGTGTTGTAGTCGAGTCACTAAAGCATAAGTCTGAGTCAATTCACAAGACCCTATGGCTAACTCTGAGTTGAGTCAAAGTCATCAATGTTTGAGTCGAGTCACAAGTCCCTGTGGCTGAAATAAGAGTCCCTGTGTTTGAATCCAGGTCCAAGATTTCAAGCCTAAGACAATGGGTCCATATTAACTTAATATTAAGTTATTAACCCAGTCAGAATGTGGTGGGGGGAATTTCAATCAATCATTTTTAAATCCCCTTTCTTTCTGTGCCAACAAATGTCTATATGCTACAGGTCAACCAGATTGTCAGCTAGCTAGCTAGCTGCTTAGGTAACATGATTGAACATGGTGTGGCTGCACAGCTTCTCTATCTTTGATGTAGTCTAAAAAGAAATTGAAAGACAGAGACAAACAGATACACTTTTATAAACTATACTGATGTCAGATATTAGCGGCTAATGCTCACATTCTGTGGAGGTCAACTGCTCCAAGATCTGTGTGTGTGTGTGCGTACGTGGTTTGGTTTGAAGCTTCTCTAACCAGCTCTGTGTTGTTGTCCTCTGGAAACACCTCTGGTTTTCAGCGCTGTGATAGAAGATTAGCGCAGAAGCTGAGTGTATACTGAGAGCACACAGCTGATTAACCCCTTCACTGCTGGCCAGAGAAATTTAAATGTATGCAAATGTTTCCCAGTTTATGCAAATACTTGCACCATGACGTGAAACCGTGAAAGAAAGAAGGCCATGTTTCAGTTATGGTGACGCACGATCACATGTAGCCTAACTAACCTAACCTTCTTTCTTGAACCAGTTTCTAGAACAATTGAAACAGCCATACTGCTCTGCTTTGTCATAGCTTCTCATGCATGTTTGGAGAGAGGAACTGGGTACGATGCATGACTAATCTTACAATGCAATGTGAGTCTTTGCACTGGCCCGCAGATACATCTCTACAAAAATGTGGTAACACCTCTTAAACTTGATGGATATTTTTATAATGCTCGTAAGCTTTGGGCTTTGGTGGAGATAATGCATTTTGGAATTAACCTTAGACAACAACACATAAGTTGCCAAAAAGTACTTACTATGATGGACTGTGAAAAACCCAAGGGATCATCATCTATTAATGTACTGTGTGAGAGCAGATATGTCATTTTCTGTCATTTAAATATTTGAGGCTGTGTGTAAATTCAGATGGTGTCAAGGTACTAAGTGTTCAACCTCCTTTCGTTACAGACCTTTAGTGCCCCCTGTGGAATAATCACGTGTCGTTACATGGGGATCAACATTTGTTTGTGAGGGTTGCAAAAAAAACATGGGTAATGTTAGAATAAAATCATGCTGAGGAAGTTTTATTCAAATGACGGAGGATGAGACACGAAGTGTCAGGCTTCAGATCAAAAGAAAAACGATAGTCACTGCCTCGCTGTCCAACCAACGGTATTTTTACCCCTTTTTTCTCCTCAATTTCGTGGTATCCAATTGTTGTAGTAGCTACTATCTTGTCTCATCGCTACAACTCCCGTACGGGCTCGGGAGAGACGAAGGATGAAAGTCATGCGTCCTCCGATACACAACCCAACCAGCCGCACTGCTTCTTAACACAGCGCACATCCAACCCGGAAGCCAGACGCACCAATGTGCCGGAGGAAACACCGTGAACCTGGCAACCTTGGCTAGCGCGCACTGCGCCTGTCCCGCCACAGGAGTCGCTGATGCGCGATGAGACAAGGACATCCCAACCGACCAAGCCCTCCCAAACCCGGACGACGCTAGGCCAATTGTTCACCCCACGGACCTCCCGGTCGCGGCCGGAACTTCACTTGTATTAGTCTGGTCAGCACTTACCTCTTCTCTTTGGTCAACAAATCAACAAATCCAAAGAAGAAATAAACAATTTACTAAAAGGGTATACTTCATAGCTCACAAGAAACCAACAACACACACCACACATCATTTTCAACTGCAATAATACTTTATAGAAACAGAATTCTTTGGAACATGGTGATGATAAATGAACATTTGCCTAACAAGAATAACAAGTAGATTAATATTAATCTCTAGTTGATACTGAGGAACATATTCTATCATCACACCAGCGTACTAGATACTCTGGATACTCCTAAGGGGTTGAAGCAGTCCATCTTCAGGAAGAGAACACTGTTCGAGAAGCTCCACACCCCAGGGATGAAAGTACTTTGACAGCTTGTGGCTCCTGTTGGGTCTCATAGGAAAAGTCTGTTCCAACAGTACTTCCGACAGTAGCTGCTGCTGCTCATGCACAACAGCCTGGATCTTGGGCGCTGGATAATTTCTGTCACCTGCGCTTTGTGGTTTGGGGTTAAAAGGGCAGTGGAGGTACTAGGATGGCAGGCAGGGCAGACGCTGGGATGATGCTGATTGATCCTCTCTGGTCCATGGGAGGCCATGAGGTCTCAATAGGGCTCCCGATTGGCGCAGCGGTATAAGGCACTGGTCCCATAGGGCGGCTCACAATTGGCCCAGTGTAGTCCGGGTCAGGGTTTGGCCAGGGTAGGTCGTCATTGTAATTAAGAATTTGTTCTTAACTACAGTGCCTTGCGAAAGTATTCGGCCCCCTTGAACTTTGCGACCTTTTGCCACATTTCAGGCTTCAAACATAAAGATATAAAACTGTATTTTTTTGTGAAAAATCAACAACAAGTGGGACACAATCATGAAGTGGAACGACATTTATTGGATATTTCAAACTTTTTTAACAAATCAAAAACTGAAAAATTGGGCCTTTGGAGGAGAGCGGGGCCTTTGGTCCTGGTTGTTAGACCTCTGGAGAGGATTGGCCTGGATCCTGACCTCAGACTGGCTGCATGGAGTCCCAGATAAATGAGCTACTGCCTTGGCTGCAGTGGAGCATATTTTGGGGCTCCTAGGGATGCTTCCTGATGTCTGTGGTCTGCTGGATTTAACATCTGGCTCCTTCTTGTGGCTGAAGGTAAATGTGCTCCCTCTGGTTTTGGTTTCAACCTGACCCAGACGCTTGCTACCCATCTGTCCCTCCAGCTGCAGACGAGGCATGCGAGGCACCTTGAGGGTACTTTTGTTCCTTTGGGCATTGAGAGAGGTCACAGTGAGTATTGGGAGCCTGATGGGTGGAGTGGCCATTGGAAGCCTTCCCATGTCAGCCCTCTCTTTAGTCACATCCATGTTGTGGAAGTGGGATTGGCTATTCTTTCTCCCTGGTGGCATTGGCTGTAGGACAATATCACTGGCACACCGGACACTGAGGATGTCTGTCAGGCTGTTCTCAGAACTGTTCTGACTGGTCTCTTGTGTCCTAGTCCTGGACTTCCCACTGTCTTTCATGGCTGTGAGAGTCACAGTGGAAGAGCAAACAACATGTTTTTCGAATAAGAATATAGAATAAATTACATATATTACAATAGAATTGTAATTACAATAGAATTGTAATTATAAACTAGTGTTTTTCCACTTTCAAAGGACATTCCAATTCCTGCCAAAATGTTCACAAATTCATAAAAATGAAAGATTCGCAGACTAAGACCTACCTTCAATTTGCATTTCCAGATAATTTGCACACGTAGGATTTGACTATACAGTTTCAACAATATATTCTTCAAAACAGAAACACAAGACAACAATACCTAGTTTAAAAATATTTATTTTTTGGTCACAAATCACAAAACATAACATTAACTTAGTTATAACATAGTTATTGTTCAAATAAAGTTGTCATAAGATAAAAGTAGTGTATTTGAGATTATTTCATTATATTATAGGTCCTACATCAGATATGGAAGTGCATCAATGACCTGTTTATGAAATGTCGTATTTTAACAAAAGAATGCTTCATTATGACATCATGTACATTATGACATAGCAGCTGTCCACATCATAAAAGTTTGTTAAAACCACTTGAATAGGCATGAAATGTCCAATTAAATACAATAGGCCTAATTCAACAATTGAATAAAAACAATACTTTGACAGTAATTATTCCGTTTAATGGCTTTTATTTTCACTCCAGCAGTGGTTTTGAATTAATTAAAATGAGAGTAGGCCTAGTGAGTTCAGTAGAACTCGATCGCTCATTGAACACCTGTGTTGAACGTTCGCAGCTAACGCCACACAGACACCTTTGAAAACAATTCACGATTTTAGTTTCATATTCAATTTATCTGCATATATGCACGACAAATAAATTCCCACTCAAATAAACCTGAAAATCGCAATTATCTATTTATTATAGCATCCTCTTAGAATGAGAATCCCTGTGGTGTCAATGTTTTTGATTATGTCCAAGTAGGAACATAGCTACAGGTATTTTAACTTCTATACTATAATAGTAGTAGTTGTGTGTGTTTTCTTGTCGTGCATTTGTTTTGAGTCAACGCTAAACCCACAATATTTTGGTCCCATTCGGTATTAGCACCGTCAGCCCATGGGGGAAGTGACATGCCTGATGCCTAAATTGATGTTGTCGACCAAACACATTTCCATTTCACTTTAGAAATACAATAAATAGCCTGTTAATTTGTCCTCAAAACAAGTTAATAAATTATATGTTGGCTTCAGGTCTCCAACTCAACCAAAAATGAAAATGAAAGAATGGAATTAAGCCAATGTCTTAGATTGAAGTATCCAAGCATTAAATATATCCTTTAAATGTTGAAATTTGGAAGCGTTGTCAACTAAACACAATTCAATATTACTTTTGTAATACAGTAAATAGCCATCTTACAAACTAATTCACAATTGATGTTGTCTAAGTAGAATCTCGAACGACATTGATGACTTGCACCATGTACTTTTAATGTATTCTCAACTTCAAACCAAGTAATTTGGTTTCGCTATTTGATGAAGCACAGTGTGGTTTCGTCGCCAGGTTTGTGGGTGCGATTCCCACGGGTGACCAGTGTGACCGTATGCTAAATTACTAAAATGTAAATAACCAGTGATGGAAAAAGTACTCAATCGTCATACTTGAGTAAAAGTAAAGTTACCTTAGTAGAAAATGACTCAAATAAAAGTGAAAGTCAGCCAATAAAATACTACCTGAGTAAAAGTCTAAAAGTATTTGGTTTTAAATATACTTCAGTATCAAAAGTAAATGTAGTTTCTAAAATATACTTAAGTATCAAAAGTAGAAGTATGAATTTAAAATTCCTTAAATTAAGCAAATCAGAGTCACACTCAGACATCATTTAAAAACAAAGAATTTGTGTTTAGTGATTTGTGAGTCTGCCAGATCAGAGGCAGTAGGGATGACCAGGGATGTTCTCTTGATAAGTGTGGGAATTGGACCATTTTCGGTCCTGCTAAGCATTCAAAATGTAATGAGTACTTTTGGGGGTCAGGGAAAATATATGGAGTAAAAAGTACATCATATTCATTAGAAATTTTAAGTAAAAGTGAAATATGTCAAAAACATAAATAATAAAGTACAGATACAGGTTAATGTCATGAAAACTTGAACCAGGTTGTGTAGACAAACATTGCAATTAGTGCCATAATGATTAAGTTAATTAGAATTCATTAGTGAAAATGTTTTTAAAAAACAATTGTTTATGGCATATTAAATATATTAGGCTATTGTTATCGTATAGAAACATCATTGAATATAGTACATCATATGAGCATCCACATACATTATTGTTTAATTCAATTTCACATATTTAATTGTTTTGTATTTCATTTCATATTTGTTACATGTAATCTTTTGGTTCAAACCTTAATCTATAATGAGCATCATCAACAGGGGGAACATATTAGGTTACACTAGTAAGCTGTAGAAAGATTATATACATTTATAAGACTTGTTCATAAAAGAAGGAATTGTACATAAGAAGGGCCTGAGATCAAAGTCAATATTCAGACCACTAGGGGTCAATGTTTTTAGGGAGGATATCCTGTAAGGCTCCCTTTGTCGGCTTTTCCACATGAACAGATGATGAGATAGATTACTCCCGTGGTTTTGCATGAGATGATTACCCCTAACAGGGATGTTTCGACCTGTATGTGGGTGTCTGAAGAAGGATGTTTTTATAATGCTATTGCACTGTGCGCATGATCCACATTTGTAGTTCCCATTTGGGATAGGTGTCAAGAGTGTGAGTGAGCTCAGGGGGCATGTCAGATCTCACCAAGCTATCTCCAATATTGTGACCACGCTTATAGACCACCAGCAGGGATTCCTTGAAGGTGTGCAATTATTTTTTTTGTCTGATTGCAGTCCTTTTTCAGGATTGCTTTCATTTTCTCCGAACCCTTGGTGTATTTAGTGCAAAAGATGGTTGCGTTGTTTTTCTTCTTTGGTTGAGTTTTAAGTAATTCCTCTCTTGGTTTTTGAGATATTTTCATCATTGCAACATCAAGAGTTTTGTCCTTGTTGCCTTTCATTTTGAATTGAAATGTCATTCTTTTTAGCATTGCTGTCAAAATCTGTCTGGTGGCCACAGATTTGTTTGATCCTGCATAACTGACTGTATGGTTGACCATTCTTGAGGGGAAGGGGATGCATACTATTCACACATAGCAAGGTATTGCGGTCTGTGGGCTTTGTATATAAGTCTGTGTGTACTGCATCATTCTATTTGATGATCCATAAGTCCAGGTAGTGTATTTTTCTCTCATCAGTCTGCATGGTGATTTTGAGGTATTCAGAGCTCTCGTTTAGTAGAGTTTGGAATTCATTTAGTTCCTGCTGACTTCCTTCCCAGAGTACAAAGACATCATCTATGTATCTCTTCCATAGGATGATTTTAGAAACTTTCCCTGCAGAAGGCACAGTGATGCAGAAACGTGGGGAAATACCCAATAAATTACTGGGAGCTTATATATGGAGTGAGCGACTTTATTTTGATATAAAGTATTTAAGTAAAAATACTTTAAAGTACTGTATCTGTACTTTATTATTTATGTTTTTGACATACTTTACACTTAACAACATTCCTAAAGAATATAATGTACTTTTTACTCAATACATTTTCCCTGACATCCAAAAGTTCATTACATGTATGACAATTGAGACTTTCGGAAATGGCAAAGCTCTAACAAGACGCGTCTGCGTAGCGTCCTCAAACTTTCAAACCTTTTTAAGGCATTTGACATGGTTTACCTGTTCGTCAATAGTGAGTTGGAAGTTAAAACATCTATTATATTGCCAAATTAAAAGATGCCCAATATGTCAAAGCCACAGACAAGGCATGGAAAAATGCCCCTCTCTGACAGCCCTTCTTCGGATTCGGCAGATGCTTGCTCGGATGAAACACCAGCATGGTTCAGAATGGAGATAGATGGACAAGGGTATAACAAAAATCCAAGAGACACTTGCTGAACACCTCAGCAAAATTGATGTACTGGTCGATAAACTCAACGGAGACCAGATAGTCACAAAGGGACGAGTGACAAAGTTAGAAAAAGCCCATGCTGACCACCAGGCTGTCATCCCGGACGTCCACGAGGAAGTGGACCAAAAATACAAGAAGTGAGAAGATGCCATCTGTAAACTCGAGGAGAAATTTGATTATTAGAAAAATTTCCAAAGGCGATCGAATTTGAGACTTCAAGGTTTCCCAGAGGCCGTGGAGGGAAGAGACGCGATCTGCTTTCTACAGGAATGGATTCCCAAAATTCTGGATCTACCCCCTCCCGCGCACCCACTGGAGATCGAGAGGGCCCATCGCACCCTACGGAGGTGGCTGCCTGGCCAGGTTGCACCCAGGGCATTTGGCATTACATTTCTACACTACCAGAACAAGGTTCGCATCCTCTCTGCTGCCCGAGCAAAGGGAGAGCTCAAGTATGGAGATGCCAGAATCATGATCTTTCCGGATCTTTCTCCCACACTACACAAGAGGAAGTTGGCTTTCTCCCCACTGAAGAGACTTCTACGTCAGTCTGGCTTGGCATACGGCCTGAGGTACCCAGCGACTTTGTGGATCGAAACCAAGAATGCTGAGCGCACATTTGACTCTGTGAAGATGGCTGAAACATACAAGAGGAAAGAAATTCCTGACTTGTTCACGTCTACTACATCCCGAGGAACTGTCTTTTGAACTTGGATACAGTGGATAGTGAACTGTTAGCACACGATGAAACAACGAAATTACTCATATGATCGACTGGCTGGATGGCTGGCTAGATGGCTAGCGCGATAATGACTAGCGAGGTAAAGTTGGATGTTAATGTTGGTTGTGCTACTTAGCCAGCTCGCTAAGTTTACAAGGTTGTAGCTTTAGCTACTATACGTCCACACTATGCCAGGTAGTTACAATTTTTCTGTATACTTTAATTTATGCAGAGAGGTCCAGTCGGGTTTGATTAAATAGTTATGTGACTTTTGACTGGGTTTCAAGCCTAACTATGTTTATTTTACTTCAGGGAATTTAAGCTACTATTACGTTTGCTGGCTTGTTTATTGTTAGAGATATATGCTAGCGTTACTGATTCCGAGACCGGGATAAGTTACTCGCTGGCTGCATATTTGCCAACTAGCTGATAGCATACGTGTGTGTGTGTGTGCGTATATATATATATAATATTTCTTTGGGGGACAGTGAACTCAGGAGGATGGTGATTGTTTAACTACTTGTCCCTATTTTATGAGAGATGATTGTTATCGTCTGTTAAAGGTTTCCATTTATACATCATTGCTTGATGTCTTTTATCCTGACCTGCTGAGGTGCATTTGTGGTCATCGCTTTTGTCGCCTCGCGGCACAGGTCTCAGGGCGCTTAGGGGAATGCCGATTGGTTGACATTTGGGTGTGCGTGTAGGCTCTGTTGGTGACTATGAACGCACACAAGGTTTTTATTGTTGTTGTTGAGACATTCTCAAGTTGGGCTAAATAGTCCAATCATTATTGTTGTAATCAAATTGTATTTTGTTACTTGACTAACAATATTTTTATGCTACAAGGAACAGTCAATGTACTTCTAATTCCATATACATATAATATACATATAATATACATACAATTTAATTTAGAATTAAACAAATACATATAATTTAGAATTAACCTAATTAGAGCGATGCTATGCATAGTAGGTACATCTAGTTTAAAGACTAGCATCTAAGGATATGGGTTCTTTCACTCCCTCAGTTGGGGAGGGTGTTGGGTGGGTTTGTGGTAGGGTCAGGGTATTAGCTCATGAGATGTTTACTACTTTAAAACTTTCATAATTTTATTTTGTACAAGTTGTATACACTCAATGCAATTTTGTTTCTTTCCTTTTCCCTATTTCTTATTTTCTTTAAAGATGTCTGCACCTAATAACTACACTTTTATGACACTTAACATTAGAGGTACTAAATGCCCAGACAAGCGCAAACACATTCTGTATTATCTAAAGCAGCATAAGGTTGATATAGCTCTTCTTCAGGAGACACACCTGACTGACTCTGAGCATGATAAACTAAAGAGAGTGGGTGGACCAAGTGTACTATTCATCTTTCACCTCTCGGGTAAGAGGGGTGGCCATACTCATTAATAAACATGGCCACTTTCAGATACAATCTCAGATTAAAGACAAAGGGGGAAGGTTTGTGATCATTCAAGGTTTCATTAATACTGAGCCCATTACCATTGTGATTGTGTATGGTCCTAACCATGATGATCCTACATTTTACCAAGACATCTTTTTAAAGTAAATATGCCCATCATCAGAGATAATAATGGCAGGCGATTTTAACTTGGTACTGGACCCTTCCAGTGATAGATCTTCCTCTAATAGTATCAACCTCACACAGGAAGCTAAAATGTTAAAAGCAGAAATTAAACACTTTGGACTCGTAGACTTATGGAGATTTCACAACCAAAGGGTTAAAGAATACTAATTTTACTCCCCTGTCCATAACAATTACTCTAGAAGAGACTTATTTCTTATTCCTGCAGCCAGGGGAAGTTTAACTACTGTGTGTAAGTACTTACCAAGATGTATATCAGATCATTCTGCCCTGCTGTCTTCAGTACCCGTCAGTAGAGCACAGCCACCCTCGAGAAGATGGAGGTTTGGAACATATTTACTAAATAATCCCACATTTGTAACATTTCTGAACACTCATATAGACATATTTTTTAGCGCCAATAACAACTCTGCCTCCTCCCTAATTTTATGAGAAGCTCTCCTTGCATATCTGAGGGGGCAAATCATATCCTTTAGTTCAGATGCTTGTCAGATGTATAAGGCTCAAGTAGATTCATTGGAGAATGAAATTACAGATCTGGAAAATTAACATAGTGTAACATTTGACGACTCAACTCTCTCAACAAAAATTAGAGCGATTGGAATATAACACCCTGACGACCCATGAAGTGAAAATGCTCTCAGGAGAACAAAACAAAACCACTAAGAACATGGAGATAAAGCAGGAAAGTTACTTCCTTGGCAGATAAGACGAGAGGATGCTAGTAGAGTTATTAGCTCTATTAAGCTACATATTAACACAGTTGTTCACAGTCCTGAGGAAATGTATCTAGTCTTCAGGGAGTTTTATGAAACTTTGTACAAGTCTGAAGGGGATGCCCCTGCCACAATGCATGAGTTTTTGAACAAACTCAATTTACAAACTTTAATGATGAGGATAGAGAGCACTTGGAGAAAGAGATAACATCAGAGAAAATTAGGGAATCCATTTTCAACACTACTGGGGGAAAATCACCAGGGTCCTTTTTACCCAAACTAATTGAGCCTCTTTGCAGTATGTTTAATTATGCCATAGAAAAGCTCCCAGACACTGATCACAGTTTTGTTAAAACCTGGGAAAGATCCTATGCTTTGTGGGTCGTATAGACCAATATCTATCTCTATTGAACACTTCATATAAGATTCTTGCGAAACTCATTGCTCTTAGACTGGATAAGGTTCTACCGGACTTGGTTGATATGGACCAAACAGGCTTTGTAAGAAACCGCTCATCTCCTGATAATATCAGAATATTATTTAATATTATGCATTATGTAGAGAATGACTGGAAAAAGCTTTTGACTGCATAGAATGGAACTATCTGTTTGAAGTTTTACAGAGGAAGAATATTGGACCTAAGTATGTAGGTCTGATTAGATTACTGTACAAATGTATTATATTTGTAGCAAAACCAGATTCATTAAATTGGCAGTCATTGCAGCCAATAAATGCACAGCTATTATATGGAAGAGTGACACTCCGCCAAGCAAGCAGATGTGGCTAAAAGAACAATCTTCATATATTCCATCTGAAAGAATAAGATACAATTGACGTAATAAACCCCTTGAATTTACTGAAGTCTGGGGGGACTTTCAGTAGTTTCTAGAGACGTCACCTTAGCTGCCTCATTACTACTTTCTTCATTAATCTATTATTATTATTTGTTTTTGTGTTGAATCATTTATTTTCTAGCATGGAATGTGAAGGTCATTCTGTTTATTTTCTTGTTGTTAATCAGTGAAGCAAACACCGGTAGAGGGGAGGGAGGGGGGTGTTCCTGTGTTGGGGAGGGAAGGGTTTTGCACGATGTGCTCCCATGTAGCATGGTGTTTTGTTTAGGTGCAAGGAATAACGGGGCATTATCTGTATCTATTCTGATGATTGTTAAAATTGTTTAAAAAAATAAGAAATGACAATAAATATGTTGTAACAAAAAAAATATGACAATTGATTACTTTTTCCACCACTGGTTATTTACATTTTAGTCATTGAGCATACGGTCACACTGGTCACCCATGGGAATCACACCCACAGCCCTGGCGACGAAACCACACTGCTTCATCAAATAGCAGAACCAAATGACCTGGTTTGAAGTTGAGATGACATGGTGCAAGTGATCAGTGCCGTTCGAGATTCTACATTTGACTACAGCAATTGTGAATATCTCCACAGATCTCCACAACCTACAGTATAGTATGCATGCCATCTTGAACATGCACATTTTATATGATTAACTTTACATATGAATACATGTATAGTTACAGTAACCTCAAAATGTGGCCATGGATTTGTTACTTATTTTAAGGTTGAATAAATACTGTTACATTAGTTTGTTAGAGAGCCTTAACTTCAGGCTATTTACTCTATTACAAAAGTAAAATTGAATTGTGTTTAGTTGACAAAGCAACCAAATTTCAACATTTTAAATGATATATTTACTGCTTGGATAGTTCAATCTAAGACACTGGCTTAATTCCATTCTTTAACTTCCATTTTTGGTTGAGTTGGAGACGTGAAGCCAACATATAATTTATTAACTTGTTTTGTCGACAAATTAACAGGCTATTAATTGTATTTCAAAAGTGAAATTGAAATGTGTTTGGTCGACAACATCAATTTAGGCTTCAGGCATGTCACTTCCCCTATTGGCTGACGGTGATAATACCGAATGGGACCAAAATATTGTGACTTTAGCTTTGACTCAAAACGAATGCACGACAAGAAAACACACACAACTACTACTATAATAGTATAGAAGTCAAAATACCTGTAGCTATGTTCCTACTTGGACATAATCAAAAACATTGACACCACAGTGATTCTCGTTCTAAGAGGATGCTCTAATAAATAAACAATTGCGATTGTTAGATGTATTTGAGTACTGGGAATTTATTTGTCGTGCATATATGCAGATAAGTTGAATATGAAACTAAAATCGTGAATGTTTTTCAAAGGCGTCCGTGGCGTCAGCTGCGAACGTTCCACACAGATGTTCAATGAGCGATCGAGTTCTAGGAAACTCACTAGGTCTACTCTCATTTTAATACATTCAAAACCACTACTGTAATGAAAATAAAAGCCAATAAACTGAATATTTACTGCCAAAGTACTATCTTATTCAAATGTTGAATTAGGCCTATTTTATTTAATTTTACATTTCATGCCTATTCAAGTGGTTTTGACAAAATGTTATTATGTGGACGGCTACTATGTCATAATGTACATGATGTCATAATGAAGCATTATTTTGTTAAATGAAGACATTCCATAGATGGGTCATTGATGCTCTTCCTGAACTAAGGTAGGACCTATAATTTAATGAAATAATCTCAAATAGACTACTTTTATCTTACGAGAACGTTATTTGATCAATAACTGTAAGAAAAAATGTTATGTTTTGTAATTTGTGACAAAAAAAAGTATTTCTTTAAACTAGGTATTGTATTCTTGTGTTTCTGTTTTCAATAATATATTGTTGAAACTGTATAGTCAAATCCTACGTGAGCAAATTATCTGGAAGTCCAAATTGAAGGTAGGCCTCAGTCTGTGAATCTTTAATTTTTATTAAATTGTGAACATTTTGGCAGGAATTGGAGTGTCCTTTGAAAGTGGAAAAACACTAGTTTATAAAAACAACTTTGATCAAATTCTATTGTAATATATGTAATTTATTCTATATTCTTATTCTCAAACATGTTGTTTGCTCTTCCACTGTGACTCTCACAGCCATGAAAGACAGAGGGAAGTCCAGGACTAGGACACAAGAGACCAGTCAGAACAGTTCTGAGAACAGCCTGACAGACATCCTCAGTGTCCGGTGTGCCAGTGATATTGTCCTACAGCCAATGCCACCAGGGAGAAAGAATAGCCGATCCCACTTCCACAACATGGATGTGACGAAAGAGAGGGCTGACATGGGAAGGCTTCCGATGGCCATTCCACCCATCAGGCTCCCAATGCTCACTGTGACCTCTCTCAATGCCCAAAGGAACAAAAACACCCTCAAGGTGCCTCGCATGCCTCGTCTGCAGCTGGAGGGACAGATGGGTAGCAAGCATCTGGGTCCGGTTAAAACCAAAACCGGAGGGAGCACATTTACCTCCAGCCACAAGAAGGAGCCAGAGGTTAAATCCAGCAGACCTCAGACACCAGGAAGCATCCCTAGGAGGCCCAATTTATGCTACACTGCAGCCAAGGCAGTAGCTAATTTATCTGGGACTCCATGCAGCCAGTCTGAGGTCAGGATCCAGGCCAATCCTCTCAAGAGGTCTAACATCCAGGACCAAAGGCCCCGCTCTCCTCCTGCTCAGGCCAGACTGTCTCTGTCCGACGGCAGCCTCTTGCAGCCGCCATGTTCTCCTGTGGATGTCCTCCAGCCGGAGGTCCAGGCCAGCAGAAGCCTGGCTCGACCCAAGACCGGGATAGCTAGGATAACAAGACATACTGATGGCAGCACTCTGAGGTTCCCTAACCAGACCTTAGAGCTTATAAACTCCATGGGCAGGAGGGAGAGCACCAATTCTTTCCCTGTGCTACCAACCATTGCAGTGTCAGCCTCACCTGCCCAGATGGCCATCCCATTGCCTACCCCAATGGTCAGCAATGTGCCTGACCTTCTGGTGCCAACTCCATCTGCTTCTCCGGTTCCTTCCAGCCGAGTGCCTGCCCCACCTGCCTCCCCAGTGCCAGCCCGGCCTGCCAACGTCAGATCACGGCGTGTGTCAAAGAGGATCCAGCTCTTACAGATCCAGTCTGCTATGCTGGACCAGCAGCTACCGGAACAACTGGGTGACAAACAAATGGGTGACACAGGTCGCACTGACCACTCCCCTTTACTGACCAATAGGAGAGCCGTGCAGGCGGGTGAGAAGTGCCCCTTTGATACCCCCTTGACCCCCTTGGTCCCACTGGCAGAACAGCCTCCTATCAAGCGGGGGCACATGCCCGCCTCCCGTGCCAAGGCCGAGCGGGAATGGGAGAATAGCCAACGAGAGCGCAGGAAGAGAGTGAAGCCCATTCACTGGGACGTTAACTTTAAGTCTGGGCCTTTCTTCCCAGTGTGTGTCTCTCCATCACTGCCCTCGATCTTGGAGGTGGATGAAGAGTCTCTTTCTGAAGAGATGGAGCAAAGCCAGTTGTAAGGGGTCGCACACACACACACCTTCATTTTATTTATTTTTACCTTTATTTAAATTGTGAAGTTAGTTAAGAACAAATTCTTATTTACAATGACGACCTACCCCGGCCAAACCCTAACCCGGACGACACTGGGCCAATTGTGAGCCGCCCTATGGGACCAGTGCCTTATACCGCTGCGCCAATCGGGAGCCCTATTGAGACCTCATGGCCTCCCATGGACCAGAGAGGATCAACCAGCATCATCCCAGTGTCTGCCCTGCCTGCCATCCTAGTACCTCCACTGCCCTTTCAACCCCAAACCACAGAGCGCAGGTGACAGAAATTATCCAGCGCCCAAGATCCAGGCTGTTGTGCATGAGCAGCAGCAGCTACTGTCGGAAGTACTGTTGGAACAGACTTTTCCTATGAGACCCAACAGGAGCCACAAGCTGTCAAAATACTTTGATCCCTGGGGGTGTGGAGCTTCTTGAACAGTGTTCTCTTCCTGAAGATGGACTGCTTCAACCCCTTAGGAGTATCCAGAGTATCTAGTACGCTGGTGTGATTATAGAATATGTCCCTCAGTATCAACTAGAGATTAATATTAATCCACTTGTTATTCTAGTTAGGCAAATGTTAATTTAGCATCACCATGTTCCAAAGAATTCTGTTTCTATAAAGTTTTATTGCAGTTGAAAATGATCTGTGGTGTGTGTTGTTGGTTTCTTGTGAGCTATGAAGTATACACTTTTAGTAGAATGTTTATTTCTTCATTGGATTTGTTGATTTGTTGACCAAAGAGAAGAGGTAAGTGCTGACCGGACTAATATAAGTGAAGGTCCGATTCAAATTTGTATTAATCCGAAGGAGGCACATCTGACGCAAAGAGGCCCTGTCTCAACTTGCACATGTAAGGGAAGCAGACAGCTGCAGATGAAATATAACTGCTGGGTTCTGCGGTAACCAGGTCTCTCTTGCCAAAAGAACCCACTTTTGCAAGAAAGACCTGGATAGTGCCACATAAGACAACGCGTATATAAATTATTCATTTTATACGAATAAAAATGACCCCTTTATCTGGAATAGATGTAGTGATGCCTTACATTTGTGAAATATGAATGACATTTGCTGAGCCTTCAAACTGTGCTTCGTTTAAAATACTGTTGGTTGGACTACGAGGCAGTGACTGTATCGTTTTTCTTTTGATCTGAAGCCTGACACTGTACGACACGTCGTGTCTCATCCTTCGTCTTTTGAATAAAGCTTCATCGGCATGATTTTATTCTAACATTATCCATGTTTGTTTTTTCAACCCTCAAAAACAAATGTTGATCCCCATGTAACGACACGTGATATTCCACAGGGGGGAACTAAAGGTCTGTAAGAAAGGAGGTTGAACACTTTGTACTTTGAACACCGTCTAAACTTACACACAGCCAAACATTTAAATGACAGCAAATGTCATATCTGCTCTCACACAGTACATTAATACATGATGATCCCTTGGGTTTTTCACAGTCCATCATAATAAATACTTTTTGGC
The DNA here is from genome assembly GCF_036934945.1 of Oncorhynchus masou masou. Taxonomy (NCBI): domain Eukaryota; kingdom Metazoa; phylum Chordata; class Actinopteri; order Salmoniformes; family Salmonidae; genus Oncorhynchus; species Oncorhynchus masou. The sequence continues at coordinate 63,103 of NW_027002395.1, forward strand.
AACTTATGTGTTGTTGTCTAAGGTTCATTCCCGAAACGCATTCTCTCCACCAAGGCCCAAAGCTTAATAGCATTATAAAGATATCACTCAAGTTTAAGAGGTGTTACTACATTTTTGTAGAGATTTATATGGGCGCCAGCGCAAAGACTCACATTGCACTGTAAGATCAGTCATGCATCGTACCGTCTCTCTCTAGAAACATGCATGAGAAAGCTATGACGCAGCAGAGAAGTATGTCTTTGTCAATTGTTCAAGAAAGAAGAGCGAGGGATAGAGAGCAAAGCATAGAAGGATGTTGGGTTACATATGAACACTTTCCATCATACTCTCAGGAAGGTTAGGTTAGTTAGGCTACATGTGATTGTGCGTCACAATAACTGAAACACAGCCTTCTTTCTTTCAGTATTTTCCATAAACTGGGAAACATTTGCATACATTTCAATTTCCCTGGCCGGCAGTGAAGGGGTTAATCAACTGTGTGCTCTCAGTTTATGCTCATCAGCAGAATCTGTCTGCCACAGATGCTGCGCTAATGCTAATCTTCTATCACAGAGAGCGCTGACAACCAGAGGTGTTTCCAGAGGCCAACAACACAGAGCAGGTTACAGAAGCTTCAAACCTAACCACACACACACACACACACGCACACACACAGTCTTGTATTTGTAACCAATTTAGGATTCCTCACAAATCCATACTTTTGAGGACCATGCTTTCCAGACATCATAGAAGCACAGAAATTACACTCATGAGTTAGAAAAAATATATATTATGAGGAAATCCTGTAAAGTTGCTGACTCCTTGAAAAAGTTTACTTGTAATTTTAACAACTACTTGAGACCGAACATTGCAAATCAAATCGGTCTCATACACATATGGTTAGCAGATGTTTATACGAGTGTAGCGAAATGCTTGTACGCTTCTAGTTCCAACCGTGCAGAAATATCTAACAAGTAATCTAACAATTTCACGACAACTACCTGTGTTAAGGAATAGTTCCTTTGTAAAGAGATGGCATTATGAATGACTACATTAAATAAAGGTTGACTACAATACAGTACTTGACCATCTCTCTGTATTAACTCTACAAGGTTACAGCTGTATCTGCAGAGAGTGTGTTGACATTAAACTAACAATCCCAACTTAATAACTACATAGATAAGGATGTGAGAGGAGAATGTGCAATGATGACATCAAAGCAGACTCAATCTGTATGGAATCTAAGCTCAACAATCTGTTTGCAATGTAAACCTAAAAAAAGCAATACCTATTAAATCAAGTTCCCTCCTTCAAGAAAAAAGCGTGGTAATCATTCTGTGTTAACATCTATTCTGACACACTAGTTCCAGATCTAACGTCTTGACTTGTGTCCAATCCAAACTGAACCGTTCTGTGCTGGCATGGTTGGAAATACACTAACTGATAAAGACAGGATTGATCTGGACCAGCACAGTACGGCCATAAATTGACACTACAGAGTGAAAATGCACTGACTGAAGGGAGCAGGAAACATGCTTACTGTGTGAGCCTCTCTTTTGTCCCAGTTTGGTCATTGGCTGTTTGGCCCGAATCGCTGACATCTCTCCTGGAAAATATGTTGAAAAGCACATTTAATTAAGAATATGTCCATGTGTATGTAAGGTATAGGCATACCGGTCAGGATTCTTCAGACGACTCCTCTTTCTCAGAGTCATTCTCTGATGCGCAATCAGTGGCCGCAGCATCCATTTCTTCAGACATAATAGTTTGTAAAATACAATAAAAACAAAATCAAATTGCAGCAAGTTAAATCAATGCACAACAAATTAGAGTCATTAGCATTTTTGCCAGATTGAAAATGCACTGACTGAAGACAGTAGTAAAAATGTTTACCGTGTGAACCTCTCTTTTGTCTCAGCGTTCCCTTGGTCATTGGCCCGAATCGCTGACATCTCTCCTGGAAAACATCCGTGGGAATCATGTCAGTTTCACCCAATCCAACCTATGAACCAATCCATAAGCGATAACTGATGGAGCAACTCAAAATGCAGGTTTATAACAGCTGTGCCAGTCAAGCCTATTGAATATGGTATGAGAGGGACGGCTACAGCCACACAAACCCTACAGATAAGGCCATGTAGTGAGAGGGGAACGCGCAATACCATGCTGAAATGAAGGCAGACTCCATCAGGGTGGATCCTAACCTTTTTCACACCACTGTACAATCCAAACTGAACCGTTCTGTGCTGGCATGGTTGGAAATACACTAACTGACAGAGATGGTCGCTTCGCGTTCAAAGGAAACTATGCAGTATTTTTTTTGGGGGGGGGGGGGATTTTATCCCTTTTCCTCCCCAATTTCGTAGTATCCAATTGTTTAGTATAGTAGCTTCTATCTTGTCTCATCGCTACAACTCCCGTACGAGGTTGAAAGTCATGCGTTCTCCGATACACAACCCAACCAAGCCACACTGCTTCTTAACACAGCGCGCATCCAACCCGGAAAGCCAGCTGCACCAATGTGTCGGAGGAAACACCGTGCACCTGGCAACCTTTGTTAGCGCGCACTGCGCCCGGCCCGCCACAGATATCCCTACCGGCCAAACCATCCCTAACCCGAACGACGCTAGGCCAACTGTGCGTCGCCCCACGGACCTCCCGGTCGCGGCTGGTTACGACAGAGCCTGGGCGAACCCAGAGTCTCTGGTGGCACAGCTGGCACAGCCCACCCGGGAGGCAGTATTATTTTTTTGTTATGTCTATTTCTTACACTGTTCCCCAGGAAATCTGAAGTCTAATTACATACAGCCGGGAAGAACTATTGGATATAAGAGCAACGTCAACATTACGACCAGGAATATGACTTTCCCAAAGCGGATCCTCTGTTTGGACCAGAGGATCAGCGGGGTGGAAATTTGGCTTGTCACCAAAAACACTCACAAAACTTTACAGATGCACAATCGAGAGCATCCTGTCGGGCTGTATCACCGCCTGGTACGGCAACTGCTCCGCCCACAACCGTAAGGCTCTCCAGAGGGTAGTGAGGTCTGCACAACGCATCACAAGGGGCAAACTACCTGCCCTCCAGGACAACTACACCATCCGATGTCACAGAAAGGCCAAAAAGGTCATCAAGGACAACAACCACCCGAGCCACTGCCTGTTCACCCAGGCTATCATCCAGAAGGTGAAATCAGTACAGGTGCATCAAAGCTGGGACCGAGAGACTGAAAAAACAGCTTATATCTCAAGGCCATCAGACTTTTAAACAGCCATCACTAACATTGAGTGGCTGCTGCTTACATACTGACTCAAATCTCTAGCCACTTTAATAATTAAAAATTGGGTGTAATAAATGTATCACTAGTCACTTTTAACAATGCTACTTTCTAAACTGTTTACATACCCTACATTACTCATCTCATATGTATATACTGTACTCTATACCATCTTCTCTATCTCCCTCATCCATATACTTACATGTACATATTCTTATTCTTATATATTTTTTTTTTTCACCTTTATTTAACCAGGTAGGCTAGCTGAGAACAAGTTCTCAATTACAACTGCGACCTGGCCAAGATAAAGCAAAGCAACACAAACAACAACACAGAGTTACACATGGAATAAACAAACATACAGTCAACAATACAATAGAAAATGTCTAGAGTGAGGCAAAAAAGTGGGAAATAAGTATTTGGTCAATAACAAAAGTTTATCTCAATACTTTGATTCATTAAATTGGCAGTCATTGCAGCCAATAAATGCACAGCTATTATATGGAAGAGTGACACTCCGCCAAGCAAGCAGATGTGTCTAAAAGAACTATCTTCCTATATTCCATCTGAAAGAATAAGATACAATTGACGTAATAAACCCTTTGAATTTACTGATGTCTGGGGGACTTTCAGTAGTTTCTAGAGACGTCACCTTAGCTGCCGCATTACTACTTTCTTCATTAATCTATTATTATTATTATTTGTTTTTGTGTTGAATCATTTATTTTCTAGCATGGAATGTGAAGGTCATTCTGTTTTTTTTTTGTTGTTAATCAGTGAAGCTAATACCGGTAGAGGGGAGGGTGGGGGAGTTCCTGTGTTGGGGAGGGAAGGGTTTTGCACGATGTGCACCCATGTAGCATGGTGTTTTGTTTTGGGTGGAAGGAATAACAGGGCATTATCTGTATCATATTCTGATGATTGTTAAATTGTAACAAAAAAAGAAATGGCAATAAATATATTGTAAAAAAAAAGTATGACAATTGAGTACTTTTTCCACCACTGGTTATTTACATTTTAGTCATTGAGCATACGGTCAAACTGGTTACCCGTGGGAATCACACCCACAACCCTGGCGACTAAACCACACTGATTCATCAAATAGCAGAACCAAATGACCTGGTTTGAAGTTGAGATGACATGGTGCTTTGACTCAAAACGAATGCACGACAAGAAAACACACACAACTACTACTATTATAGTATAGAAGTCAAAATACCAGTAGCTATGTTCCTACTTGGACATAATCAAAAACATTGACACCACAGTGATTCTCGTTCTAAGAGGATGCTCTAATAAATTAACAATTGCAATTGTCAGATGTATTTGAGTACTGGGAATTGATTTGCCGTGCATATATGCTGATAAGTTGAATATGAAACTAAAATCGTGAATGTTTTTCAAAGGCGTCCGTGGCGTCAGCTGCGAACGTTCCACACAGATGTTCAATGAGCGATCGAGTTCTAGGAAACTCACTCGGTCTACTCTCATTTTAATACATTCAAAACCACTACTGTAATGAAAATAAAAGCCAATAAACTGAATATTTACTGCCAAAGTACTATCTTATTCAAATGTTGAATTAGGCCTATTTTATTTTATTTTACATTTCATGCCTATTCAAGTGGTTTTGACAAACTTTTATGATCTGGACGGCTACTATGTCATAATGTACATGATGTCATAATGAAGCATTCTTTTGTTAAAATAAAACATTCCATAGACAGGTCATTGACGCTCTTCCTGAACTAAGGTAGGACCTATAATTTAATGAAATAATCTCAAATACACTACTTTTATCTTATGACAACTTTATTTGATCAATAACTGTAAGAAAAACTCTTATGTTTTGTGATTTGTGACAAAAAAAAGTATTTCTTTAAACTAGGTATTGTGGTCTTGTGTTTCTGTTTTCAATAATATATTCTTGAAACTGTATAGTCAAATCCTACGTGAGCAAATTATCTGGAAGTCCAAATTGAAGGTAGGCCTCAGTCTGTGAATCTTTCATTTTTATGAATTTGTGACCATTTTGGCAGGAATTGGAGTGTCCTTTGAAAGTGGAAAAACACTAGTTTATAAAAACAACTTTGATCAAATTCTATTGTAATCTATGTAATTTATTCTATATTCTTATTCTCAAACATGTTGTTTGCTCTTCCACTGTGACTCTCACAGCCATGAAAGACAGAGGAAGTCCAGGACTAGGACACAAGAGACCAGTCAGAACAGTTCTGAGAACAGCCTGACAGACATCCTCAGTGTCCGGTGTGCCAGTGATATTGTCCTACAGCCAATGCCACCAGGGAGAAAGAATAGCCGATCCCACTTCCACAACATGGATGTGACGAAAGAGAGGGCTGACATGGGAAGGCTTCCGATGGCCATTCCACCCATCAGGCTCCCAATGCTCACTGTGACCTCTCTCAATGCCCAAAGGAACAAAAACACCCTCAAGGTGCCTCGCATGCCTCGTCTGCAGCTGGAGGGACAGATGGGTAGCAAGCATCTGGGTCCGGTTAAAACCAAAACCGGAGGGAGCACATTTACCTCCAGCCACAAGAAGGAGCCAGAGGTTAAATCCAGCAGACCTCAGACACCAGGAAGCATCCCTAGGAGGCCCAATTTATGCTACACTGCAGCCAAGGCAGTAGCTCATTTATCTGGGACTCCATGCAGCCAGTCTGAGGTTAGGATCCAGGCCAATCCTCTCAAGAGGTCTAACATCCAGGACCAAAGGCCCCGCTCTCCTCCTGCTCAGGCCAGACGGTCTCTGTCCGACGGCAGCCTCTTGCAGCCGCCATGTTCTCCTGTGGATGTCCTCCAGCCGGAGGTCCAGGCCAGTAGAAGCCTGGCTCGACCCAAGACCGGGATAGCTAGGATAACAAGACATACTGATGGCAGCACTCTGAGGTTCCCTAACCAGACCTTAGAGCTTATAAACTCCATGGGCAGGAGGGAGAGCACCAATTCTTTCCCTGTGCTACCAACCATTGCAGTGTCAGCCTCACCTGCCCAGATGGCCATCCCATTGCCTACCCCAATGGTCAGCAATGTGCCTGACCTTCTGGTGCCTACTCCATCTGCTTCTCCGGTTCCTTCCAGCCGAGTGCCTGCCCCACCTGCCTCCCCAGTGCCAGCCCGGCCTGCCAACTCCAGATCACGGCGTGTGTCGAAGAGGATCCAGCTCTTACAGATCCAGTCTGCTATGCTGGACCAGCAGCTACCGGAACAACTGGGTGACAGACAAATCATATTACCCTCTGAGCCCCTGTCCTTCAGTTGCACTGAGAGGTTGTTCCTCTGTGGTCCACCTTTAGTCTGTGGAGATGATGGCTGTCACCCCCTGACCAGACCTACGTCCAGCCACACAGGTCGCACTGACCACTCCCTTTACTGACCAATAGGAGAGCCGTGCAGGCGGGTGAGAAGTGCCCCTTTGATACCCCCTTGGTCCCACTGGCAGAACAGCCTCCTATCAAGCGGGGGCACATGCCCGCCTCCGTGCCAAGGCCGAGCGGAATGGGAGAATAGCCAACGAGAGCGCAGGAAGAGAGTGAAGCCCATTCACTGGGACGTTAACTTTAAGTCTGGGCCTTTCTTCCCAGTGTGTGTCTCTCCATCACTGCCCTCGATCTTGGAGGTGGATGAAGAGTCTCTTTCTGAAGAGATGGAGCAAAGCCAGTTGTAAGGGGTCGCACACACACACCTTCATTTTATTTATTTTTTACCTTTATTTAAATTGTGAAGTTAGTTAAGAACAAATTCTTATTTACAATGACGACCTACCCCGGCCAAACCCTAACCCGGACGACACTGGGCCAATTGTGAGCCGCCCTATGGGACCAGTGCCTTATACCGCTGCGCCAATCGGGAGCCCTATTGAGACCTCATGGCCTCCCATGGACCAGAGAGGATTAACCAGCATCATCCCAGCGTCTGCCCTGCCTGCCATCCTAGTACCTCCACTGCCCTTTCAACCCCAAACCACAAAGCGCAGGTGACAGAAATTATCCAGCGCCCACCGATACAGGCTGTTGTGCATGAGCAGCAGCAGCTACTGTCGGAAGTACTGTTGGAACAGACTTTTCCTATGAGACCCAACAGGAGCCACAAGCTGTCAAAATACTTTCATCCCTGGGGGTGTGGAGCTTCTCGAACAGTGTTCTCTTCCTGAAGATGGACTGCTTCAACCCCTTAGGAGTATCCAGAGTATCTAGTACGCTGGTGTGATGATAGAATATGTTCCTGAGTATCAACTAGAGATTAATATTAATCCACTTGTTATTCTAGTTAGGCAAATGTTAATTTAGCATCACCATGTTCCAAAGAATTCTGTTTCTATAAAGTTTTATTGCAGTTGAAAATGATCTGTGGTGTGTGTTGTTGGTTTCTTGTGAGCTATGAAGTATACCCTTTTAGTAGAATGTTTATTTCTTCATTGGATTTGTTGATTTGTTGACCAAAGAGAAGAGGTAAGTGCTGACCGGACTAATATAAGTGAAGGTCCGATTCAAATTTGTATTAATCCGAAGGAGGCACATCTGACGCAAAGAGGCCCTGTCTCAACTTGCACATGTAAGGGAAGCAGACAGCTGCAGATGAAATATAACTGCTGGGTTCTGCGGTAACCAGGTCTCTCTTGCCAAAAGAACCCACTTTTGCAAGAAAGACCTGGATAGTGCCACATAAGACAACGCGTATATAAATTATTCATTTTATACGAATAAAAATGACCCCTTTATCTGGAATAGATGTAGTGATGCCTTACATTTGTGAAATATGAATGACATTTGCTGAGCCTTCAAACTGTGCTTCGTTTAAAATACTTTTGGTTGGACTACGAGGCAGTGACTGTATCGTTTTTCTTTTGATCTGAAGCCTGACACTGTACGACACGTCGTGTCTCATCCTTCGTCTTTTGAATAAAGCTTCATCGGCATGATTTTATTCTAACATTATCCATGTTTGTTTTTCAACCCTCAAAAACAAATGTTGATCCCCATGTAACGACACGTGATATTCCACAGGGGGAACTAAAGGTCTGTAAGAAAGGAGGTTGAACACTTTGTACTTTGAACACCATCTAAACTTACACACAGCCAAACATTTAAATGACAGAAAATGTCATATCTGCTCTCACACAGTACATTAATACATGATGATCCCTTGGGTTTTTCACAGTCCATCATAATAAATACTTTTTGGCAACTTATGTGTTGTTGTCTAAGGTTCATTCCCTAAAACGCATTCTCTCCACCAAAGCCCAAAGCTTAATAGCATTATAAAGATATCACTCAAGTTTAAGAGGTGTTGCTACATTTTGTAGAGATTTATATGATATGGGCGCCAGCGCAAAGACTCACATTGCACTGTAAGATCAGTCATGCATCGTACCGTCTCTCTCTAGAAACATGCATGAGAAAGCTATGACGCAGCAGAGAAGTATGTCTTTGTCAATTGTTCAAGAAAGAAGAGCGAGGGATAGAGAGCAAAGCATAGAAGGATGTTGGGTTACATATGAACACTTTCCATCATACTCTCAGGAAGGTTAGGTTAGTTAGGCTACATGTGATTGTGCGTCACAATAACTGAAACACAGCATTCTTTCTTTCAGTATTTTACATAAACTGGGAAACATTTGCATACATTTCAATTTCCCTGGCCGGCAGTGAAGGGGTTAATCAACTGTGTGCTCTCAGTTTATGCTCATCAGCAGAATCTGTCTGCCACAGATGCTGCGCTAATGCTAATCTTCTATCACAGAGAGCGCTGACAACCAGAGGTGTTTCCAGAGGCCAACAACACAGAGCAGGTTACAGAAGCTTCAAACCTAACCACACACACACACACACACGCACACACACAGTCTTGTATTTGTAACCAATTTAGGATTCCTCACAAATCCATACTTTTTGAGGACCATGCTTTCCAGACATCATAGAAGCACAGAAATTACACTCATGAGTTAGAAAAAATATATATTATGAGGAAATCCTGTAAAGTTGCTGACTCCTTGAAAAAAGTTTACTTGTAATTTTAACAACTACTTGAGACCGAACATTGCAAATCAAATCGGTCTCATACACATATGGTTAGCAGATGTTTATACGAGTGTAGCGAAATGCTTGTACGCTTCTAGTTCCAACCGTGCAGAAATATCTAACAAGTAATCTAACAATTTCACGACAACTACCTGTGTTAAGGAATAGTTCCTTTGTAAAGAGATGGCATTATGAAAGACTACATTAAATAAAGGTTGACTACAATACAGTACTTGACCATCTCTCTGTATTAACTCTACAAGGTTACAGCTGTATCTGCAGAGAGTGTGTTGACATTAAACTAACAATCCCAACTTAATAACTACATAGATAAGGATGTGAGAGGAGAATGTGCAATGATGACATCAAAGCAGACTCAATCTGTATGGAATCTAAGCTCAACAATCTGTTTGCAATGTAAACCTAAAAAAAGCAATACCTATTAAATCAAGTTCCCTCCTTCAAGAAAAAAGCGTGGTAATCATTCTGTGTTAACATCTATTCTGACACACTAGTTCCAGATCTAACGTCTTGACTTGTGTCCAATCCAAACTGAACCGTTCTGTGCTGGCATGGTTGGAAATACACTAACTGATAAAGACAGGATTGATCTGGACCAGCACAGTACGGCCATAAATTGACACTACAGAGTGAAAATGCACTGACTGAAGGGAGCAGGAAACATGCTTACTGTGTGAGCCTCTCTTTTGTCCCAGTTTGGTCATTGGCTGTTTGGCCCGAATCGCTGACATCTCTCCTGGAAAATATGTTGAAAAGCACATTTAATTAAGAATAGGTCCATGTGTATGTAAGGTATAGGCATACCGGTCAGGATTCTTCAGACGACTCCTCTTTCTCAGAGTCATTCTCTGATGCGCAATCAGTGGCCGCAGCATCCATTTCTTCAGACATAATAGTTTGTAAAATACAATAAAAACAAAATCAAATTGCAGCAAGTTAAATCAATGCACAACAAATTAGAGTCATTAGCATTTTTTGCCAGATTGAAAATGCACTGACTGAAGACAGTAGTAAAAATGTTTACCGTGTGAACCTCTCTTTTGTCTCAGCGTTCCCTTGGTCATTGGCCCGAATCGCTGACATCTCTCCTGGAAAACATCCGTGGGAATCATGTCAGTTTCACCCAATCCAACCTATGAACCAATCCATAAGCGATAAATGATGGAGCAACTCAAAATGCAGGTTTATAACAGCTGTGCCAGTCAAGCCTATTGAATATGGTATGAGAGGGACGGCTACAGCCACACAAACCCTACAGATAAGGCCATGTAGTGAGAGGGGAACGCGCAATACCATGCTGAAATGAAGGCAGACTCCATCAGGGTGGATCCTAACCTTTTTCACACCACTGTACAATCCAAACTGAACCGTTCTGTGCTGGCATGGTTGGAAATACACTAACTGACAGAGATGGTCGCCTCGCTTCGCGTTCTTAGTAAACTATGCAGTATTTTATTTGGGGGTGGGGGGGAATTTTACACCTTTTCCTCCCCAATTTCGTATTATCCAATTGTTTAGTAGCTTCTATCTTGTCTCATCGCTATAACTCCCGTACGAGGTTGAAAGTCATGCGTTCTCCGATACACAACCCAACCAAGCCACACTGCTTCTTAACACAGCGCGCATCCAACCCGGAAAGCCAGCTGCACCAATGTGTCGGAGGAAACACCGTGCACCTGGCAACCTTTGTTAGCGCGCACTGCGCCCGGCCCGCCACAGATATCCCTACCGGCCAAACCATCCCTAACCCGAACGACGCTAGGCCAACTGTGCGTCGCCCCACGGACCTCCCGGTCGCGGCTGGTTACGACAGAGCCTGGGCGCGAACCCAGAGTCTCTGGTGGCACAGCTGGCACAGCCCACCCGGGAGGCAGTATTATTTTTTTGTTATGTCTATTTCTTACACTGTTCCCCAGGAAATCTGAAGTCTAATTACATACAGCCGGGAAGAACTATTGGATATAAGAGCAACGTCAACATTACGACCAGGAATATGACTTTCCCAAAGCGGATCCTCTGTTTGGACCAGAGGATCAGCGGGGTGGAAATTTGGCTTGTCACCAAAAACACTCACAAAACTTTACAGATGCACAATCGAGAGCATCCTGTCGGGCTGTATCACCGCCTGGTACGGCAACTGCTCCGCCCACAACCGTAAGGCTCTCCAGAGGGTAGTGAGGTCTGCACAACGCATCACAAGGGGCAAACTACCTGCCCTCCAGGACAACTACACCATCCGATGTCACAGAAAGGCCAAAAAGGTCATCAAGGACAACAACCACCGAGCCACTGCCTGTTCACCCAGGCTATCATCCAGAAGGTGAAATCAGTACAGGTGCATCAAAGCTGGGACCGAGAGACTGAAAAAACAGCTTATATCTCAAGGCCATCAGACTTTTAAACAGCCATCACTAACATTGAGTGGCTGCTGCTTACATACTGACTCAAATCTCTAGCCACTTTAATAATTAAAAATTGGGTGTAATAAATGTATCACTAGTCACTTTTAACAATGCTACTTTCTAAACTGTTTACATACCCTACATTACTCATCTCATATGTATATACTGTACTCTATACCATCTTCTCTATCTCCCTCATCCATATACTTACATGTACATATTCTTATTCTTATATATTTTTTTTCACCTTTATTTAACCAGGTAGGCTAGCTGAGAACAAGTTCTCAATTACAACTGCGACCTGGCCAAGATAAAGCAAAGCAACACAAACAACAACACAGAGTTACACATGGAATAAACAAACATACAGTCAACAATACAATAGAAAATGTAAAATCCTGAAAATCACATTGTAGGATTTTTTAATGAATTTATTTGCAAATTATGGTGGGAAATAAGTATTTGGTCAATAACAAAAGTTGATCTCAATACTTT
>NW_027002395.1:75821-77341 GCF_036934945.1 Oncorhynchus masou masou
AGTCGCTGGTGCCCGTTGAGACAAGGATATCCCTACCGGCCAAACCCTCCCTAACCCGAACGACGCTAGGCCAACTGTGCGTCTCCCCACGGACTTCCCGGTCGCGGCCGGTTACGACGGGCTCTTTTTCACCGCAGCCAACGTGAGTAAAACATTTAAACGTGTTAAAACTCGCAAGGTTACCAGCCCAGACGCCATCTCTAGCCGTGTCCTCAGAGCATGCGCAAACCAGCTGGCTGGTGTGTTTAAGGACATATTCAATAAATCCCTAACCCAGTCTGCTGTACCCACATGCTTCAAGAGTGCCACCATTGTTCCTGTTCCCAAGAAAGATAATGTAACTGAGCGAAACGACTATCGTGCCGTAGCACTCACTTCCGTCATCATGAGGTGCTTTGAGAGACGAGTCAAGGATCATATCACCTCCACCCTAGACCCACTCCAATTTGCTTACCGCCCCAATAGGTCCACAGATGACGCAATCGCAATTACACTGCACACTGCCCTAACCCATCTGTGCAAGAGGAATACCTATGTAAAAATGATGTTCATCGATTACAGCTCAGCATTTAACACCATAGTACCCTCAAAACTCGTCATTAAGCTCGAGACCCTGGGTCTTGACCCCGCCCTGTGCAACTGGATCCTGGACTTTCTGACGGGCCACCTCCAGGTGGTGAGGGTAGGAAACAACATCTCCATCCTGCTGATCCTCAACACTGCGGTCTCACAAGGGTGCATTCTCAGCCCTCTCCTATGCTCCCTGTTCACCCATGACTGCGTGGCCATGCACGCCTCCAACTCAATCATCAAGTTTGCAGACGACACTACAGTGGTAGGCTTGATTACCAACAATGACGACACAGCCTACAGGGAGGAGGTGAGGGCCCTCGGAGTGTGGTGTCAGGAAAATAACCTCACACTCAACGTCAACTAAACAAAGGAGATGATCGTGGAATTCAGGAAACAACAGAAGGAGCACCCCCCTATCCACTTCGACGGGACAGTAGTGAAGGTGGAAAGTTTTAAGTTCCTCGGCGTACACAAACTGAAATAGTCCACCCACGCACAGTATTGTGAAAAAGGCACAACACGCCTCTTCAACCTCAGGAGGCTTAATAAATTTGGCTTGTCACCAAAAACACTCACAAACCTTTACAGATGCACAAATTGAGCATCCTGTCGGGCTTATCACTGCCTGGTATGGCAACTGCTCCGCCCACAACGGTAAGGCTCTCCAGAGGGTAGTGAGGTCTGCACAACGCGTCACCGGGGCAAAACTACCTGCCCTCCAGGACAACTACACCATCCGATGTCACAGGAAGCAAAAAGATAATCTACAACAACCATCTGAGCCACTGCCTGTTCACCCAGGCTATCATCCAGAAGGTGAGGTCAGTACAGGTGCATCAAAGCTGGGACCGAGAGACTGGAAAAAAGCTTCTCATTCAAGGCCATCAGACTGGTAAACAGCCATCACTAACATTGAGTGGCTGCTGCTTACATACTGACTCAAATCT
>NW_027002395.1:77841-136506 GCF_036934945.1 Oncorhynchus masou masou
AATATTACGACAAACAAGCCTATTGGTCAGAAAATGTTGTTCAGCATTCTCGCAATTCATAACCACTGTCTTAAGATAGCATTGGAAATGAGGATCTGTAGTACAAATAGTTCCACATTAGAATTTGTCAGTGTTGCTATACATTGAAAACGTGAAGAATTATGACACTAAATTGTGAGTCAGATGTGCCACCTTCGGATTAATACAAATTTGAATCGGAACTTCACTTATATTAGTCTGGTCAGCACTTACCTCTTCTCTTTGATCAACAAATCAACAAGTCCAATGAAGAAATAAACATTCTACTAAAAGGGTATACTTCATAGCTCACAAGAAACCAACAACACACACCACACATCATTTTCAACTGCAATAAAACTTTATAAAAACAGCATTCATTGGAACATGGTGATGATAAATTAACATTTGCCTAACTAGAATAACAAGTAGATTAATATTAATTAATTGGCCCAGTGTCGTCCGGGTCAGGGTTTGGCCGGGGTAGGTCGTCATTGTAAATAAGAATTTGTTCTTAACTAACTTCACAATTTAAATAAAGGTCAGTTGTAAGCTGCGACCCCTTACAACTGTCTTTACTCCATCTCTTCAGAAAGAGACTCTTCATCCACCTCCAAGATCGAGGGCAGTGATGGAGAGACACAGTGGGAAGAAAGGCCCAGACTTAAAGTTAACGTCCCAGTGAATGGGCTTCACTCTCTTCCTGCGCTCTCGTTGGCTATTCTCCCATTCCCGCTCGGCCTTGGCACGGTATGGCAGGCATGTGCCACCGCTTGATTGGAGTCTGTTCTTCCTTAGGGAACAAGGCGGTCAAGAGGATTTCAACGGGGCACTTCTCGCCCGCCTCTCCTACTGGTCAGGTAAGGGGAGGGGTCGGTGCGACCTGTGTGGCTGGGCGTATGTCTGGGCAGGGGGTGACAGCCATCATCTCGCCTACGTTAGCTGGGTGGCAGACTGAAGGTGGACCACAGAGGAACATCCTCTCAGTGCTACTGAAGGACAGGTGCTCAGAGGGTAATATGATTTGTTTGTCACCCAGTTGTTCTGGTAGCTGCTGGTCCAGCATAGCAGACCGGATCTGTAAGAGCTGGATCCTCTTCGACACACGCCGTGATCTGGTGTTGGCAGGCCGGGCTGGCACTGGGGAGGCAGGTGGGGTGTTACGCCCCTGAAAACAGGGGAGAAATAATCACGAGAGTGATACGGTGTTGTATTCTCAATTTAACTTTAGGTTCAATCTTTACAAAAGTAACACATTACAAAACAACAGAAAACCCATTATACAAATAACACAGCAAAATATCCTATTAACAACGTACATGTTCATTCACAATCGACATAAAATGGCAGCTACTCTCAGTACGATGCTATTCTTCACTTCAACCGAGCAGGGCTAATGTTACTCTCTTCAAACTTAACTCTAACTTCCTCAAGACGTTACTAAAACACACCTTAAACACTCTTGACATGTTAGCGAGTTATAACATTTAAATTCCTATTTTTATCATCAATAAAGTACCTGAAAACAGGGGAGAAACAATCACGAGAGTGATACGGTGTTGTGTTCTCAATTTAACTTTAAATTCAATGAGAAAAGACCGCGATTTTTCCCCAGGAATATGGGTGGAGACCAGAGCAATCGATCTCCGGCTCATAGATTAAGAGCATTTCGTAGATCACAGATTAACACTTTTAGGCACCACAAAATAAAGTAATCAATATAACGTTTACACATTACTCTCACAATTCGTACCCTTTGACAGATTTGAACTTTAACACAATGATATGAATGTTATCAATCTCTATCAACTAATACTGAATGCATCTTTTTAACCTGAATTTACTAATACTTTTTAATGTATAACAGGCTATGAATATTTCCTTTAACCTGTCACAGGGGCAGGCACTCGGCTGGAAGGAACCGGAGAAGCAGATGGAGTAGGCACCAGAAGGTCAGGTACATAGCTGACCATTGGGGTAGGCAATGGGATGGCCATCTGGGCAGGGGAGGCTGACAATGCAATGGTTGGCAGCACATGGAAGGAATTGGTGCTCTCCCTCCCATCCATGGAGTTTATAAGATCTAAGGTCTGGTTAGGGAACCTCAGAGTGCTGCCATCAGTATGTCTTGTTGTCCTACCTATCCCGGTCTTGGGTCGAGCCAGGCTTCTGCTGGCCTGGACCTCCGGCTGGAGGACATCCACAGGAGAACATAGCCGCTGCAAGAGTCTGCCGTCGGACAGAGACCGTCTGGCCTGAGCAGGAGGAGAGCGGGGCCTTTGGTCCTGGATGATAGACCTCTGGAGAGGATTGGCCTGGATCCTGACCTCAGACTGGCTGCATGGAGTCCCAGATAAAGGAGCTACTGCCTTGGCTGCAGTGGAGCATATTTTGGGGCTCCTAGGGATGCTTCCTGATGTCTGTGGTCTGCTGGATTTAACATCTGGCTCCTTCTTGGGGCTGGAGGTAAATGTGCTCCCTCCGGTTTTGGTTTTAACCTGACCCAGACGCTCGCTACCCATCTGTCCCTCCAGCTGCAGACGAGGCATGCGAGGCACCTTGAGGGTGTTTTTGTTCCTTTGGGCATTGAGAGAGGTCACAGTGAGCATTGGGAGCCTGATGGGTGGAATGGCCATTGGAAGCCTTCCCATGTCAGCCCTCTCTTTAGTCACATCCATGTTGTGGAAGTGGGATCGGCTATTCTTTCTCCCTGGCGGCATTGGCTGTAGGACAATATCACTGGCACACCGGACACTGAGGATGTCTGTCAGGCTGTTCTCAGAACTGTTCTGACTGGTCTCTTGTGTCCTCGTCCTGGACTTCCCTCTGTCTTTCATGGCTGTGAGAGTCACAGTGGAAGAGCAAACAACATGTTTGAGAATAAGAATATAGAATAAATTACATATATTACAATAGAATTTGATCAAAGTTGTAATTATAAACTAGTGTTTTTCCACTTTCAAAGGACATTCCAATTCCTGCCAAAATGTTCACAAATTCATAAAAATGAAAGATTCACAGACTAAGACCTACCTTCAATTTGCATTTCCAGATAATTTGCACACGTAGGATTTGACTGTACAGTTTCAACAATATATTCTTGAAAACAGAAACACAAGACAACAATACCTAGTTTAAAAATATATTTTTTTGTCACAAATCACAAAACATAACATTTTCTTAGTTATAACATAGTTATTGATCAAATAAAGTTGTCATAAGATAAAAGTAGTGTATTTGAGATTATTTCATTATATTATAGGTCCTACATCAGATATGGAAGAGCATCAATGACCTGTCTATGAAATGTCGTATTTTAACAAAAGAATGCTTCATTATGATATCATGTACATTATGACATAGCAGCCGTGCACATCATAAAAGTTTAAAACCACTTGAATAGGAATGAAATGTCCAATTAAATACAATAGGCCTAAATCAACAATTGAATAAAAACAATACTTTGACAGTAATTATTCAGTTTATTGGCTTTTATTTTCACTCCAGCAGTGGTTTTGAATTAATTAAAATGAGAGTAGGCCTAGTGAGTTTAGTAGAACTCGATCGCTCATTGAAAACCTGTGTGGAACGTTTGCAGTTTACGCCACACAGACACCTTTGAAAAAAATTCACGATTTCAGTTTCATATTCAATTTATCAGCATATATGCACGACAAATAAATTCCCAGTACTCAAATAAATCTGAAAATCGCAATTATCTATTTATTATAGCATCCTCTTAGAATGAGAATCACTGTGGTGTCAATGTTTTTGATTATGTCCAAGTAGGAACATTGCTACAGGTATTTTAACTTCTATACTATAATAGTAGTAGTTGTGTGTCTTTTCTTGTCGTGCATTCGTTTTGAGTCAACGCTAATCCCACAATATTTTGGTCCCATTCGGTATTAGCACCGTCAGCCAATGGGGAAGTGACATGCCTGATGCCTAAATTGATGTTGTCGACCAAACACATTTCAATTTCACTTTAGAAATACAATAAATAGCCTGTTAATTTGTCCACAAAACAAGTTCATAAATTATATGTTGGCTTCAGGTCTCCAACTCAACCAAAAATGAAAATGAAAGAATGGAATTAAGCCAGTGTCTTAGATTGAAGTATCCAAGCAGTAAATATATTCTTTAAATGTTGAAATTTGGAAGCGTTGTCAACTAAACACAATTCAATATTACTTTTGTAATACAGTAAATAGCCATCTTACAAACTAATGTAACAGTATTTATTCAACCTTAAAATAAGTAACAGATCCATGGCCACATTTTGAGGCTACTGTAACTATACATTTATTCGTATGTAATGTTCATCATATAAAGCGTGCATGTTCAAGACAGCATGCATACTGTAGGTTGTGGCGGACCTGTGGAGAAATTCACAATTGATGTTGTCTAAGTAGAATATCGAACGACATTGATGACTTGCACCATGTACCTTTAATGTATTCTCAACTTCAAACCAAGTAATTTGGTTTCGCTATTTGATGAAGCACAGTGTGGTTTCGTCGCCAGGGGTGCGATTCCCACGGGTGACCAGTGTGACCGTATGCTAAATGACTAAAATGTAAATAACCAGTCATGGAAAAAGTACTCAATCGTCATACTTGAGTAAAAGTAAAGTTACCTTAGTAGAAAATGACTCAAATAAAAGTGAAAGTCAGCCAATAAAATTTACCTGAGTAAAAGTCTAAAAGTATTTGGTTTTAAATATACTTCAGTATCAAAAGTAAATGTAGTTTCTAAAATATACTTAAGTATCAAAAGTAGAAGTATGAATTTAAAATTCCTTAAATTAAGCAAATCAGAGTCACACTCAGACATCATTTAAAAACAAAGAATTTGTGTTTAGTGATTTGTGAGTCCGCCAGATCAGAGGCAGTAGGGATGTTCTCTTGATAAGTGTGGGAATTGGACCATTTTCGGTCCTGCTAAGCATTCAAAATGTAATGAGTACTTTTGGGGGTCAGGGAAAATATATGGAGTAAAAAGTACATCATATTCTTTAGAAATGTTAAGTAAAAGTAAAATATGTCAAAAACATAAATAATAAAGTACAGATACAGGGTAATGTCAAGAAAACTTGAACCAGGTTGTGTAGACAAACATTGCAATTAGTGCCATAATGATTAAGTTAATTAGAATTCATTAGTGAAAATGTTTTTAAAAAACAATTGTTTATGGCATATTAAATATATTAGGCTATTGTTATCGTATAGAAACATCATTGAATATAGTACATCATATGAGCATCCGCATACATTATTGTTTAATTCAATTTCACATATTTAATTGTTTCGTATTTTATTTCATATTTGTTACATGTAATCTTTTGGTTCAAACCTTAATCTATAATGAGCATCATCAACAGGGGGAACATATTAGGTGTACACTAGTAAGCTGTAGAAAGATTATATACATTTATAAGGCTTGTTCATAAAAGAAGGAATTGTACACAAGAAGGGCCTGAGATCAAAGTCAATATTCAGACCACTAGGGGTCAATGTTTTTAGGGAGGATATCCTGTAAGGCTCCCTTTGTCGGCTTTTCCACATGAACAGATGATGAGATAGATTACTCCCGTGGTTTTGCATGAGATGATTACCCCTAACAGGGATGTTTCGACCTGTATGTGGGTGTCTGAAGAAGGATGTTTTTATAATGCTATTGCACTGTGCGCATGATCCACATTTGTAGTTCCCATTTGGGATAGGTGTCAAGAGTGTGAGTGAGCTCAGGGGGCATGTCAGATCTCACCAAGCTATCTCCAATATTGTGACCACGCTTATAGACCACCAGCAGGGATTCCTTGAAGGTGTGCAATTATTTTTTTTGTCTGATTGCAGTCCTTTTTCAGGATTGCTTTCATTTTCTCCGAACCCTTGGTGTATTTAGTGCAAAAGATGGTTGCGTTGTTTTTCTTCTTTGGTTGAGTTTTAAGTAATTCCTCTCTTGGTTTTTGAGATATTTTCATCATTGCAACATCAAGAGTTTTGTCCTTGTTGCCTTTCATTTTGAATTGAAATGTCATTCTTTTTAGCATTGCTGTCAAAATCTGTCTGGTGGCCACAGATTTGTTTGATCCTGCATAACTGACTGTATGGTTGACCATTCTTGAGGGGAAGGGGATGCATACTATTCACACATAGCAAGGTATTGCGGTCTGTGGGCTTTGTATATAAGTCTGTGTGTACTGCATCATTCTATTTGATGATCCATAAGTCCAGGTAGTGTATTTTTCTCTCATCAGTCTGCATGGTGATTTTGAGGTATTCAGAGCTCTCGTTTAGTAGAGTTTGGAATTCATTTAGTTCCTGCTGACTTCCTTCCCAGAGCACAAAGACATCATCTATGTATCTCTTCCATAGGATGATTTTAGAAACTTTCCCTGCAGAAGGCACAGTGATGCAGAAACGTGGGGAAATACCCAATAAATTACTGGGAGCTTATATATGGAGTGAGCGACTTTATTTTGATATAAAGTATTTAAGTAAAAATACTTTAAAGTACTGTATCTGTACTTTATTATTTATGTTTTTGACATACTTTACACTTAACAACATTCCTAAAGAATATAATGTACTTTTTACTCAATACATTTTCCCTGACATCCAAAAGTTCATTACATGTATGACAATTGAGACTTTCGGAAATGGCTAAGCTCTAACAAGACGCGTCTGCGTAGCGTCCTCAAACTTTCAAACCTTTTTAAGGCATTTGACATGGTTTACCTGTTCGTCAATAGTGAGTTGGAAGTTAAAACATCTATTATATCGCCAAATTAAAAGATTCCCAATATGTCAAAGCCACAGACAAGGCATGGAAAAATGCCCCTCTCTGACAGCCCTTCTTCGGATTCGGCAGATGCTTGCTCGGATGAAACACCAGCATGGTTCAGAATGGAGATAGATGGACAAGGGTATAACAAAAATCCAAGAGACACTTTCTGAACACCTCAGCAAAATTGATGTACTGGTCGATAAACTCCACGGAGACCAGATAGTCACAAAGGGACGAGTGACAAAGTTAGAAAAAGCCCATGCTGACCACCAGGCTGTCATCCCGGACGTCCACGAGGAAGTGGACCAAAAATACAAGAAGTGAGAAGATGCCATCTGTAAACTCGAGGAGAAATTTGATTATTAGAAAAATTTCCAAAGGCGATCGAATTTGAGACTTCAAGGTTTCCCAGAGGCCGTGGAGGGAAGAGACGCGATCTGCTTTCTACAGGAATGGATTCCCAAAATTCTGGATCTACCCCTCCCGCGCACCCACTGGAGATCGAGAGGGCCCATCGCACCCTACGGAGGCGGCTGCCTGGCCAGGTTGCACCCAGGGCATTTGGCATTACATTTCTACACTACCAGAACAAGGTTCGCATCCTCTCTGCTGCCCGAGCAAAGGGAGAGCTCAAGTATGGAGATGCCAGAATCATGATCTTTCCGGATCTTTCTCCCACACTACACAAGAGGAAGATGGCTTTCTCCCCACTGAAGAGACTTCTACGTCAGTCTGGCTTGGCATACGGCCTGAGCTACCCAGCGACTTTGTGGATCGAAACCAAGAATGCTGAGCGCACATTTGACTCTGTGAAGATGGCTGAAACATACATGAGGAAAGAACTTCCTGACTTGTTCACGTCTACTACATCCCGAGGAACTGTCTTTTGAACTTGGATACAGTGGATAGTGAACTGTTAGCACATGATGAAACAACGAAATTACTCATATGATCGACTGGCTGGATGGCTGGCTAGATGGCTAGCGCGATAATGACTAGCGAGGTAAAGTTGGATGTTAGCTAATGTTGGTTGTGCTACTTAGCCAGCTCGCTAAGTTTACAAGGTTGTAGCTTTAGCTACTATACGTCCACACTATGCCAGGTAGTTACAATTTTTCTGTATACTTTAATTTATGCAGAGAGGTCCAGTCGGGTTTGATTAAATAGTTATGTGACTTTTGACTGGGTTTCAAGCCTAACTATGTTTATTTTACTTCAGGGAATTTAAGCTACTATTACGTTTGCTGGCTTGTTTATTGTTAGAGATATATGCTAGCGTTACTGATACCGAGACCGGGATAAGTTACTCGCTGGCTGCCTATTTGCCAACTAGCTGATAGCATACGTGTGTGTGTGTGTGCGTATATATATATAATATTTCTTTGGGGGACAGTGAACTCAGGAGGATGGTGATTGTTTAACTACTTGTCCCTATTTTATGAGAGATGATTGTTATCGTCTGTTAAAGGTTTCCATTTATACATCATTGCTTGATGTCTTTTATCCTGACCTGCTGAGGTGCATTTGTGGTCATCGCTTTTGTCGCCTCGCGGCACAGGTCTCAGGGCGCATAGGGGAATGCCGATTGGTTGACATTTGGGTGTGCGTGTAGGCTCTGTTGGTGACTATGAACGCACACAAGGTTTTTATTGTTGTTGTTGAGACATGCTCAAGTTGGGCTAAATAGTCCAATCATTATTGTTGTAATCAAATTGTATTTTGTTACTTGACTAACAATATTTTTATGCTACAAGGAACAGTCAATGTACTTCTAATTCCATATACATATAATATACATATAATATACATACAATTTAATTTAGAATTATACATATACATATAATTTAGAATTAAACTAATTAGAGCGATGCTATGCATAGTAGGTACATCTAGTTTAAAGACTAGCATCTAAGGATATGGGTTCTTTCACTCCCTCAGTTGGGGAGGGTGTTGGGTGGGTTTGTGGTAGGGTCAGGGTATTAGCTCAGGAGATGTTTACTACTTTAAAACTTTCATAATTTTATTTTGTACAAGTTGTATACACTCAATGCAATTTTGTTTCTTTCCTTTTCCCTATTTCTTATTTTCTTTAAAGATGTCTGCACCTAATAACTACACTTTTATGACACTTAACATTAGAGGTACTAAATGCCCAGACAAGCGCAAACGCATTCTGTATTATCTAAAGCAGCATAAGGTTGATATAGCTCTTCTTCAGGAGACACACCTGACTGACTCTGAGCATGATAAACTAAAGAGAGTGGGTGGACCAAGTGTACTATTCATCTTTCACCTCTCGGGTAAGAGGGGTGGCCATACTCATTAATAAGCATTGCCCCTTTCAGATACAATCTCAGATTAAAGACAAAGGGGGAAGGTTTGTGATCATTCAAGGTTTCATTAATACTGAGCCCATTACCATTGTGAATGTGTATGGTCCTAACCATGATGATCCTACATTTTACCAAGACATCTTTTTAATGTAAATATGCCCATCATCAGAGATAATAATGGCAGGCGATTTTAACTTGGTACTGGACCCTTCCAGTGATAGATCTTCCTCTAATAGTACCAACCTCACACAGGAAGCTAAAATGTTAAAAGCAGAAATTAAACACTTTGGACTCGTAGACTTATGGAGATTTCACAACCAAAGGGTTAAAGAATACTCATTTTACTCCCCTGTCCATAACAATTACTCTAGAAGAGACTTATTTCTTATTCCTGCAGCCAGGGGAAGTTTAACTACTGTGTGTAAGTACTTACCAAGATGTATATCAGATCATTCTGCCCTGCTGTCTTCAGTACCCGTCAGTAGAGCACAGCCACCCTCAAGAAGATGGAGGTTTGGAACATACTTACTAAATAATCCCACATTTGTAACATTTCTGAACACTCATATAGACATATTTTTTAGCGCCAATAACAACTCTGCCTCCTCCCTAATTTTATGAGTAGCTCTCCTTGCATATCTGAGGGGGCAAATCATATCCTTTAGTTCAGATGCTTGTCAGATGTATAAGGCTCAAGTAGATTCATTGGAGAATGAAATTACAGATCTGGAAAATTAACATAGTGTAACATTTGACGACTCAACTCTCTCAACAAAAATTAGAGCGATTGGAATATAACACCCTGACGACCCATGAAGTGAAAATGCTCTCAGGAGAACAAAACAAAACCACTAAGAACATGGAGAAAGTTACTTCCTTGGCAGATAAGACGAGAGGATGCTAGTAGAGTTATTAGCTCTATTAAGCTACATATTAACACAGTTGTTCACAGTCCTGAGGAAATGTATCTAGTCTTCAGGGAGTTTTATGAAACTTTGTACAAGTCTGAAGGGGATGCCCCTGCCACAATGCATGAGTTTTTGAACAAACTCAATTTACAAACTTTAATGATGAGGATAGAAAGCACTTGGAGAAAGAGATAACATCAGAGAAAATTAGGGAATCCATTTTCAACACTACTGGGGGAAAATCACCAGGGTCCTTTTTACCCAAACTAATTGAGCCTCTTTGCAGTATGTTTAATTATGCCATAGAAAAGCTCCCAGACACTGATCACAGTTTTGTTAAAACCTGGGAAAGATCCTATGCTTTGTGGGTCGTATAGACCAATATCTATCTCTATTGAACACTTCATATAAGATTCTTGCGAAACTCATTGCTCTTAGACTGGATAAGGTTCTACCGGACTTGGTTGATATGGACCAAACAGGCTTTGTAAGAAACCGCTCATCTCCTGATGATATCAGAATATTATTTAATATTATGCATTATGTAGAGAATGACTGGAACAAGCTTTTGACTGCATAGAATGGAACTATCTGTTTGAAGTTTTACAGAGGAAGAATATTGGACCTAAGTATGTAGGTCTGATTAGATTACTGTACAAATGTATTATATTTGTAGCAAAACCAGATTCATTAAATTGGCAGTCATTGCAGCCAATAAATGCACAGCTATTATATGGAAGAGTGACACTCCGCCAAGCAAGCAGATGTGGCTAAAAGAACAATCTTCATATATTCCATCTGAAAGAATAAGATACAATTGACGTAATAAACCCCTTGAATTTACTGAAGTCTGGGGGGACTTTCAGTAGTTTCTAGAGACGTCACCTTAGCTGCCTCATTACTACTTTCTTCATTAATCTATTATTATTATTTGTTTTTGTGTTGAATCATTTATTTTCTAGCATGGAATGTGAAGGTCATTCTGTTTATTTTCTTGTTGTTAATCAGTGAAGCAAACACCGGTAGAGGGGAGGGAGGGGGGTGTTCCTGTGTTGGGGAGGGAAGGGTTTTGCACGATGTGCTCCCATGTAGCATGGTGTTTTGTTTAGGTGCAAGGAATAACGGGGCATTATCTGTATCTATTCTGATGATTGTTAAAATTGTTTAAAAAATAAGAAATGACAATAAATATGTTGTAACAAAAAAAATATGACAATTGATTACTTTTTCCACCACTGGTTATTTACATTTTAGTCATTGAGCATACGGTCACACTGGTCACCCATGGGAATCACACCCACAGCCCTGGCGACGAAACCACACTGCTTCATCAAATAGCAGAACCAAATGACCTGGTTTGAAGTTGAGATGACATGGTGCAAGTGATCAGTGCCGTTCGAGATTCTACATTTGACTACAGCAATTGTGAATATCTCCACAGATCTCCACAACCTACAGTATAGTATGCATGCCATCTTGAACATGCACATTTTATATGATTAACTTTACATATGAATACATGTATAGTTACAGTAACCTCAAAATGTGGCCATGGATTTGTTACTTATTTTAAGGTTGAATAAATACTGTTACATTAGTTTGTTAGAGAGCCTTAACTTCAGGCTATTTACTCTATTACAAAAGTAAAATTGAATTGTGTTTAGTTGACAAAGCAACCAAATTTCAACATTTTAAATGATATATTTACTGCTTGGATAGTTCAATCTAAGACACTGGCTTAATTCCATTCTTTAACTTCCATTTTTGGTTGAGTTGGAGACGTGAAGCCAACATATAATTTATTAACTTGTTTTGTCGACAAATTAACAGGCTATTAATTGTATTTCAAAAGTGAAATTGAAATGTGTTTGGTCGACAACATCAATTTAGGCTTCAGGCATGTCACTTCCCCTATTGGCTGACGGTGATAATACCGAATGGGACCAAAATATTGTGACTTTAGCTTTGACTCAAAACGAATGCACGACAAGAAAACACACACAACTACTACTATAATAGTATAGAAGTCAAAATACCTGTAGCTATGTTCCTACTTGGACATAATCAAAAACATTGACACCACAGTGATTCTCGTTCTAAGAGGATGCTCTAATAAATAAACAATTGCGATTGTTAGATGTATTTGAGTACTGGGAATTTATTTGTCGTGCATATATGCTGATAAGTTGAATATGAAACTAAAATCGTGAATGTTTTTCAAAGGCGTCCGTGGCGTCAGCTGCGAACGTTCCACACAGATGTTCAATGAGCGATCGAGTTCTAGGAAACTCACTAGGTCTACTCTCATTTTAATACATTCAAAACCACTACTGTAATGAAAATAAAAGCCAATAAACTGAATATTTACTGCCAAAGTACTATCTTATTCAAATGTTGAATTAGGCCTATTTTATTTAATTTTACATTTCATGCCTATTCAAGTGGTTTTGACAAAATGTTATTATGTGGACGGCTACTATGTCATAATGTACATGATGTCATAATGAAGCATTATTTTGTTAAATGAAGACATTCCATAGACGGGTCATTGACGCTCTTCCTGAACTAAGGTAGGACCTATAATTTAATGAAATAATCTCAAATAGACTACTTTTATCTTACGAGAACTTTATTTGATCAATAACTGTAAGAAAAAATGTTATGTTTTGTAATTTGTGACAAAAAAAAGTATTTCTTTAAACTAGGTATTGTATTCTTGTGTTTCTGTTTTCAATAATATATTGTTGAAACTGTATAGTCAAATCCTACGTGAGCAAATTATCTGGAAGTCCAAATTGAAGGTAGGCCTCAGTCTGTGAATCTTTATTTTTATTAATTTGTGAACATTTTGGCAGGAATTGGAATGTCCTTTGAAAGTGGAAAAACACTAGTTTATAAAAACAACTTTGATCAAATTCTATTGTAATCTATGTAATTTATTCTATATTCTTATTCTCAAACATGTTGTTTGCTCTTCCACTGTGACTCTCACAGCCATGAAAGACAGAGGGAAGTCCAGGACTAGGACACAAGAGACCAGTCAGAACAGTTCTGAGAACAGCCTGACAGACATCCTCAGTGTCCGGTGTGCCAGTGATATTGTCCTACAGCCAATGCCACCAGGGAGAAAGAATAGCCGATCCCACTTCCACAACATGGATGTGACGAAAGAGAGGGCTGACATGGGAAGGCTTCCGATGGCCATTCCACCCATCAGGCTCCCAATGCTCACTGTGACCTCTCTCAATGCCCAAAGGAACAAAAACACCCTCAAGGTGCCTCGCATGCCTCGTCTGCAGCTGGAGGGACAGATGGGTAGCAAGCATCTGGGTCCGGTTAAAACCAAAACCGGAGGGAGCACATTTACCTCCAGCCACAAGAAGGAGCCAGAGGTTAAATCCAGCAGACCTCAGACACCAGGAAGCATCCCTAGGAGGCCCAATTTATGCTACACTGCAGCCAAGGCAGTAGCTCATTTATCTGGGACTCCATGCAGCCAGTCTGAGGTCAGGATCCAGGCCAATCCTCTCAAGAGGTCTAACATCCAGGACCAAAGGCCCCGCTCTCCTCCTGCTCAGGCCAGACTGTCTCTGTCCGACGGCAGCCTCTTGCAGCCGCCATGTTCTCCTGTGGATGTCCTCCAGCCGGAGGTCCAGGCCAGCAGAAGCCTGGCTCGACCCAAGACCGGGATAGCTAGGATAACAAGACATACTGATGGCAGCACTCTGAGGTTCCCTAACCAGACCTTAGAGCTTATAAACTCCATGGGCAGGAGGGAGAGCACCAATTCTTTCCCTGTGCTACCAACCATTGCAGTGTCAGCCTCACCTGCCCAGATGGCCATCCCATTGCCTACCCCAATGGTCAGCAATGTGCCTGACCTTCTGGTGCCTACTCCATCTGCTTCTCCGGTTCCTTCCAGCCGAGTGCCTGCCCCACCTGCCTCCCCAGTGCCAGCCCGGCCTGCCAACGTCAGATCACGGCGTGTGTCAAAGAGGATCCAGCTCTTACAGATCCAGTCTGCTATGCTGGACCAGCAGCTACCGGAACAACTGGGTGACAGACAAATCAAACCCTCTGAGCCCCTGTCCTTCAGTTGCACTGAGGGTTGTTCCTCTGTGGTCCACCTTTAGTCTGTGGAGATGATGGCTGTCACTCCACTGACCACTTTACTGACCAATAGGAGAGCCGTGCAGGCGGGTGAGAAGTGCCCCTTTGATACCCCTTGACCCCCTTGGTCCCACTGGCAGAACAGCCTCCTATCAAGCGGGGGCACATGCCCGCCTCCCGTGCCAAGGCCGAGCGGGAATGGGAGAATAGCCAACGAGAGCGCAGGAAGAGAGTGAAGCCCATTCACTGGGACGTTAACTTTAAGTCTGGGCCTTTCTTCCCAGTGTGTGTCTCTCCATCACTGCCCTCGATCTTGGAGGTGGATGAAGAGTCTCTTTCTGAAGAGATGGAGCAAAGCCAGTTGTAAGGGGTCGCACACACACACACCTTCATTTTATTTATTTTTTACCTTTATTTAAATTGTGAAGTTAGTTAAGAACAAATTCTTATTTACAATGACGACCTACCCCGGCCAAACCCTAACCCGGACGACACTGGGCCAATTGTGAGCCGCCCTATGGGACCAGTGCCTTATACCGCTGCGCCAATCGGGAGCCCTATTGAGACCTCATGGCCTCCCATGGACCAGAGAGGATCAACCAGCATCATCCCAGCGTCTGCCCTGCCTGCCATCCTAGTACCTCCACTGCCCTTTCAACCCCAAACCACAAAGCGCAGGTGACAGAAATTATCCAGCGCCCAAGATACAGGCTGTTGTGCATGAGCAGCAGCAGCTACTGTCGGAAGTACTGTTGGAACAGACTTTTCCTATGAGACCCAACAGGAGCCACAAGCTGTCAAAATACTTTCATCCCTGGGGGTGTGGAGCTTCTCGAACAGTGTTCTCTTCCTGAAGATGGACTGCTTCAACCCCTTAGGAGTATCCAGAGTATCTAGTACGCTGGTGTGATGATAGAATATGTTCCTGAGTATCAACTAGAGATTAATATTAATCCACTTGTTATTCTAGTTAGGCAAATGTTAATTTAGCATCACCATGTTCCAAAGAATTCTGTTTCTATAAAGTTTTATTGCAGTTGAAAATGATCTGTGGTGTGTGTTGTTGGTTTCTTGTGAGCTATGAAGTATACCCTTTTAGTAGAATGTTTATTTCTTCATTGGATTTGTTGATTTGTTGACCAAAGAGAAGAGGTAAGTGCTGACCGGACTAATATAAGTGAAGGTCCGATTCAAATTTGTATTAATCCGAAGGAGGCACATCTGACGCAAAGAGGCCCTGTCTCAACTTGCACATGTAAGGGAAGCAGACAGCTGCAGATGAAATATAACTGCTGGGTTCTGCGGTAACCAGGTCTCTCTTGCCAAAAGAACCCACTTTTGCAAGAAAGACCTGGATAGTGCCACATAAGACAACGCGTATATAAATTATTCATTTTATACGAATAAAAATGACCCCTTTATCTGGAATAGATGTAGTGATGCCTTACATTTGTGAAATATGAATGACATTTGCTGAGCCTTCAAACTGTGCTTCGTTTAAAATACTGTTGGTTGGACTACGAGGCAGTGACTGTATCGTTTTTCTTTTGATCTGAAGCCTGACACTGTACGACACGTCGTGTCTCATCCTTCGTCTTTTGAATAAAGCTTCATCGGCATGATTTTATTCTAACATTATCCATGTTTGTTTTTTCAACCCTCAAAAACAAATGTTGATCCCCATGTAACGACACGTGATATTCCACAGGGGGAACTAAAGGTCTGTAAGAAAGGAGGTTGAACACTTTGTACTTTGAACACCATCTAAACTTACACACAGCCAAACATTTAAATGACAGAAAATGTCATATCTGCTCTCACACAGTACATTAATACATGATGATCCCTTGGGTTTTTCACAGTCCATCATAATAAATACTTTTTGGCAACTTATGTGTTGTTGTCTAAGGTTCATTCCATTGAAACGCATTCTCTCCACCAAAGCCCAAAGCTTAATAGCATTATAAAGATATCACTCAAGTTTAAGAGGTGTTACTACATTTTTGTAGAGATTTATATGGGCGCCAGCGCAAAGACTCACATTGCACTGTAAGATCAGTCATGCATCGTACCGTCTCTCTCTAGAAACATGCATGAGAAAGCTATGACGCAGCAGAGAAGTATGTCTTTGTCAATTGTTCAAGAAAGAAGAGCGAGGGATAGAGAGCAAAGCATAGAAGGATGTTGGGTTACATATGAACACTTTCCATCATACTCTCAGGAAGGTTAGGTTAGTTAGGCTACATGTGATTGTGCGTCACAATAACTGAAACACAGCCTTCTTTCTTTCAGTATTCCATAAACTGGGAAACATTTGCATACATTTCAATTTCCCTGGCCGGCAGTGAAGGGGTTAATCAACTGTGTGCTCTCAGTTTATGCTCATCAGCAGAATCTGTCTGCCACAGATGCTGCGCTAATGCTAATCTTCTATCACAGAGAGCGCTGACAACCAGAGGTGTTTCCAGAGGCCAACAACACAGAGCAGGTTACAGAAGCTTCAAACCTAACCACACACACACACACACACCTTTGTAACACAGTCTTGTATTTGTAACCAATTTAGGATTCCTCACAAATCCATACTTTTTGAGGACCATGCTTTCCAGACATCATAGAAGCACAGAAATTACACTCATGAGTTAGAAAAAACTATATATTATGAGGAAATCCTGTAAAGTTGCTGACTCCTTGAAAAAAGTTTACTTGTAATTTTAACAACTACTTGAGACCGAACATTGCAAATCAAATCGGTCTCATACACATATGGTTAGCAGATGTTTATACGAGTGTAGCGAAATGCTTGTACGCTTCTAGTTCCAACCGTGCAGAAATATCTAACAAGTAATCTAACAATTTCACGACAACTACCTGTGTTAAGGAATAGTTCCTTTGTAAAGAGATGGCATTATGAAAGACTACATTAAATAAAGGTTGACTACAATACAGTACTTGACCATCTCTCTGTATTAACTCTACAAGGTTACAGCTGTATCTGCAGAGAGTGTGTTGACATTAAACTAACAATCCCAACTTAATAACTACATAGATAAGGATGTGAGAGGAGAATGTGCAATGATGACATCAAAGCAGACTCAATCTGTATGGAATCTAAGCTCAACAATGGTAATCATTCTGTGTTAACATCTATTCTGACACACTAGTTCCAGATCTAACGTCTTGACTTGTGTCCAATCCAAACTGAACCGTTCTGTGCTGGCATGGTTGGAAATACACTAACTGATAAAGACAGGATTGATCTGGACCAGCACAGTACGGCCATAAATTGACACTACAGAGTGAAAATGCACTGACTGAAGGGAGCAGGAAACATGCTTACTGTGTGAGCCTCTCTTTTGTCCCAGTTTGGTCATTGGCTGTTTGGCCCGAATCGCTGACATCTCTCCTGGAAAATATGTTGAAAAGCACATTTAATTAAGAATAGGTCCATGTGTATGTAAGGTATAGGCATACCGGTCAGGATTCTTCAGACGACTCCTCTTTCTCAGAGTCATTCTCTGATGCGCAATCAGTGGCCGCAGCATCCATTTCTTCAGACATAATAGTTTGTAAAATACAATAAAAACAAAATCAAATTGCAGCAAGTTAAATCAATGCACAACAAATTAGAGTCATTAGCATTTTTTGCCAGATTGAAAATGCACTGACTGAAGACAGTAGTAAAAATGTTTACCGTGTGAACCTCTCTTTTGTCTCAGCGTTCCCTTGGTCATTGGCCCGAATCGCTGACATCTCTCCTGGAAAACATCCGTGGGAATCATGTCAGTTTCACCCAATCCAACCTATGAACCAATCCATAAGCGATAAATGATGGAGCAACTCAAAATGCAGGTTTATAACAGCTGTGCCAGTCAAGCCTATTGAATATGGTATGAGAGGGACGGCTACAGCCACACAAACCCTACAGATAAGGCCATGTAGTGAGAGGGGAACGCGCAATACCATGCTGAAATGAAGGCAGACTCCATCAGGGTGGATCCTAACCTTTTTCACACCACTGTACAATCCAAACTGAACCGTTCTGTGCTGGCATGGTTGGAAATACACTAACTGACAGAGATGGTCGCCTCGCTTCGCGTTCTTAGTAAACTATGCAGTATTTTATTTGGGGGTGGGGGGGAATTTTACACCTTTTCCTCCCCAATTTCGTATTATCCAATTGTTTAGTAGCTTCTATCTTGTCTCATCGCTATAACTCCCGTACGAGGTTGAAAGTCATGCGTTCTCCGATACACAACCCAACCAAGCCACACTGCTTCTTAACACAGCGCGCATCCAACCCGGAAAGCCAGCTGCACCAATGTGTCGGAGGAAACACCGTGCACCTGGCAACCTTTGTTAGCGCGCACTGCGCCCGGCCCGCCACAGATATCCCTACCGGCCAAACCATCCCTAACCCGAACGACGCTAGGCCAACTGTGCGTCGCCCCACGGACCTCCCGGTCGCGGCCGGTTACGACAGAGCCTGGGCGCGAACCCAGAGTCTCTGGTGGCACAGCTGGCACAGCCCACCCGGGAGGCAGTATTTTTTTGTTTTTGTTATGTCTATTTCTTACACTGTTCCCCAGGAAATCTGAAGTCTAATTACATACAGCCGGGAAGAACTATTGGATATAAGAGCAACGTCAACATTACGACCAGGAATATGACTTTCCCAAAGCGGATCCTCTGTTTGGACCAGAGGATCAGCGGGGTGGAAATTTGGCTTGTCACCAAAAACACTCACAAAACTTTACAGATGCACAATCGAGAGCATCCTGTCGGGCTGTATCACCGCCTGGTACGGCAACTGCTCCGCCCACAACCGTAAGGCTCTCCAGAGGGTAGTGAGGTCTGCACAACGCATCACAAGGGGCAAACTACCTGCCCTCCAGGACAACTACACCATCCGATGTCACAGAAAGGCCAAAAAGGTCATCAAGGACAACAACCACCTGAGCCACTGCCTGTTCACCCAGGCTATCATCCAGAAGGTGAAATCAGTACAGGTGCATCAAAGCTGGGACCGAGAGACTGAAAAAACAGCTTATATCTCAAGGCCATCAGACTTTTAAACAGCCATCACTAACATTGAGTGGCTGCTGCTTACATACTGACTCAAATCTCTAGCCACTTTAATAATTAAAAATTGGGTGTAATAAATGTATCACTAGTCACTTTTAACAATGCTACTTTCTAAACTGTTTACATTACTCATCTCATATTACTCATCTCATGTATATACTGTACTCTATACCATCTTCTGTATCTCCCTCATCCATATACTTACATGTACATATTCTTATTCTTATATATATATTTTTTTTTTTCACCTTTATTTAACCAGGTAGGCTAGCTGAGAACAAGTTCTCAATTACAACTGCGACCTGGCCAAGATAAAGCAAAGCAACACAAACAACAACACAGAGTTACACATGGAATAAACAAACATACAGTCAACAATACAATAGAAAATGTCTACAGTGAGGCAAAAAAGTGGGAAATAAGTATTTGGTCAATAACAAAAGTTTATCTCAATACTTTGATTCATTAAATTGGCAGTCATTGCAGCCAATAAATGCACAGCTATTATATGGAAGAGTGACACTCCGCCAAGCAAGCAGATGTGTCTAAAAGAACTATCTTCCTATATTCCATCTGAAAGAATAAGATACAATTGACGTAATAAACCCTTTGAATTTACTGATGTCTGGGGGGACTTTCAGTAGTTTCTAGAGACGTCACCTTAGCTGCCGCATTACTACTTTCTTCATTAATCTATTATTATTATTATTTGTTTTTGTGTTGAATCATTTATTTTCTAGCATGGAATGTGAAGGTCATTCTGTTTCTTTTTTTGTTGTTAATCAGTGAAGCTAATACCGGTAGAGGGGAGGGTGGGGGAGTTCCTGTGTTGGGGAGGGAAGGGTTTTGCACGATGTGCACCCATGTAGCATGGTGTTTTGTTTTGGGTGGAAGGAATAACAGGGCATTATCTGTATCATATTCTGATGATTGTTAAATTGTAACAAAAAAAGAAATGGCAATAAATATATTGTACAAAAAAAAGTATGACAATTGAGTACTTTTTCCACCACTGGTTATTTACATTTTAGTCATTGAGCATACGGTCACACTGGTTACCCGTGGGAATCACACCCACAACCCTGGCGACTAAACCACACTGATTCATCAAATAGCAGAACCAAATGACCTGGTTTGAAGTTGAGATGACATGGTGCTTTGACTCAAAACGAATGCACGACAAGAAAACACACACAACTACTACTATTATAGTATAGAAGTCAAAATACCAGTAGCTATGTTCCTACTTGGACATAATCAAAAACATTGACACCACAGTGATTCTCGTTCTAAGAGGATGCTCTAATAAATTAACAATTGCAATTGTCAGATGTATTTGAGTACTGGGAATTGATTTGCCGTGCATATATGCTGATAAGTTGAATATGAAACTAAAATCGTGAATGTTTTTCAAAGGCGTCCGTGGCGTCAGCTGCGAACGTTCCACACAGATGTTCAATGAGCGATCGAGTTCTAGGAAACTCACTCGGTCTACTCTCATTTTAATACATTCAAAACCACTACTGTAATGAAAATAAAAGCCAATAAACTGAATATTTACTGCCAAAGTACTATCTTATTCAAATGTTGAATTAGGCCTATTTTATTTAATTTTACATTTCATGCCTATTCAAGTGGTTTTGACAAACTTTTATGATCTGGACGGCTACTATGTCATAATGTACATGATGTCATAATGAAGCATTCTTTTGTTAAAATAAAACATTCCTTAGACAGGTCATTGACGCTCTTCCTGAACTAAGGTAGGACCTATAATTTAATGAAATAATCTCAAATACACTACTTTTATCTTATGACAACTTTATTTGATCAATAACTGTAAGAAAAACTGTTATGTTTTGTGATTTGTGACAAAAAAAAGTATTTCTTTAAACTAGGTATTGTGGTCTTGTGTTTCTGTTTTCAATAATATATTCTTGAAACTGTATAGTCAAATCCTACGTGAGCAAATTATCTGGAAGTCCAAATTGAAGGTAGGCCTCAGTCTGTGAATCTTTCATTTTTATGAATTTGTGACCATTTTGGCAGGAATTGGAGTGTCCTTTGAAAGTGGAAAAACACTAGTTTATAAAAACAACTTTGATCAAATTCTATTGTAATCTATGTAATTTATTCTATATTCTTATTCTCAAACATGTTGTTTGCTCTTCCACTGTGACTCTCACAGCCATGAAAGACAGAGGGAAGTCCAGGACTAGGACACAAGAGACCAGTCAGAACAGTTCTGAGAACAGCCTGACAGACATCCTCAGTGTCCGGTGTGCCAGTGATATTGTCCTACAGCCAATGCCACCAGGGAGAAAGAATAGCCGATCCCACTTCCACAACATGGATGTGACGAAAGAGAGGGCTGACATGGGAAGGCTTCCGATGGCCATTCCACCCATCAGGCTCCCAATGCTCACTGTGACCTCTCTCAATGCCCAAAGGAACAAAAACACCCTCAAGGTGCCTCGCATGCCTCGTCTGCAGCTGGAGGGACAGATGGGTAGCAAGCATCTGGGTCCGGTTAAAACCAAAACCGGAGGGAGCACATTTACCTCCAGCCACAAGAAGGAGCCAGAGGTTAAATCCAGCAGACCTCAGACACCAGGAAGCATCCCTAGGAGGCCCAATTTATGCTACACTGCAGCCAAGGCAGTAGCTCATTTATCTGGGACTCCATGCAGCCAGTCTGAGGTCAGGATCCAGGCCAATCCTCTCAAGAGGTCTAACATCCAGGACCAAAGGCCCCGCTCTCCTCCTGCTCAGGCCAGACTGTCTCTGTCCGACGGCAGCCTCTTGCAGCCGCCATGTTCTCCTGTGGATGTCCTCCAGCCGGAGGTCCAGGCCAGCAGAAGCCTGGCTCGACCCAAGACCGGGATAGCTAGGATAACAAGACATACTGATGGCAGCACTCTGAGGTTCCCTAACCAGACCTTAGAGCTTATAAACTCCATGGGCAGGAGGGAGAGCACCAATTCTTTCCCTGTGCTACCAACCATTGCAGTGTCAGCCTCACCTGCCCAGATGGCCATCCCATTGCCTACCCCAATGGTCAGCAATGTGCCTGACCTTCTGGTGCCTACTCCATCTGCTTCTCCGGTTCCTTCCAGCCGAGTGCCTGCCCCACCTGCCTCCCCAGTGCCAGCCCGGCCTGCCAACTCCAGATCACGGCGTGTGTCGAAGAGGATCCAGCTCTTACAGATCCAGTCTGCTATGCTGGACCAGCAGCTACCGGAACAACTGGGTGACAGACAAATCATATTACCCTCTGAGCCCCTGTCCTTCAGTTGCACTGAGAGGTTGTTCCTCTGTGGTCCACCTTTAGTCTGTGGAGATGATGGCTGTCACCCCCTGACCAGACCTACGCCCAGCCACACAGGTCGCACTGACCACTCCCCTTTACTGACCAATAGGAGAGCCGTGCAGGCGGGTGAGAAGTGCCCCTTTGATACCCCCTTGACCCCCTTGGTCCCACTGGCAGAACAGCCTCCTATCAAGCGGGGGCACATGCCCGCCTCCCGTGCCAAGGCCGAGCGGGAATGGGAGAATAGCCAACGAGAGCGCAGGAAGAGAGTGAAGCCCATTCACTGGGACGTTAACTTTAAGTCTGGGCCTTTCTTCCCAGTGTGTGTCTCTCCATCACTGCCCTCGATCTTGGAGGTGGATGAAGAGTCTCTTTCTGAAGAGATGGAGCAAAGCCAGTTGTAAGGGGTCGCACACACACACACCTTCATTTTATTTATTTTTTACCTTTATTTAAATTGTGAAGTTAGTTAAGAACAAATTCTTATTTACAATGACGACCTACCCCGGCCAAACCCTAACCCGGACGACACTGGGCCAATTGTGAGCCGCCCTATGGGACCAGTGCCTTATACCGCTGCGCCAATCGGGAGCCCTATTGAGACCTCATGGCCTCCCATGGACCAGAGAGGATCAACCAGCATCATCCCAGCATCTGCCCTGCCTGCCATCCTAGTACCTCCACTGCCCTTTCAACCCCAAACCACAAAGCGCAGGTGACAGAAATTATCCAGCGCCCAAGATCCAGGCTGTTGTGCATGAGCTGCAGCAGCTACTGTCGGAAGTACTGTTGGAACAGACTTTTCCTATGAGACCCAACAGGAGCCACAAGCTGTCAAAGTACTTTCATCCCTGGGGGTGTGGAGCTTCTCGAACAGTGTTCTCTTCCTGAAGATGGACTGCTTCAACCCCTTAGGAGTATCCAGAGTATCTAGTACGCTGGTGTGATGATAGAATATGTTCCTGAGTATCAACTAGAGATTAATATTAATCCACTTGTTATTCTAGTTAGGCAAATGTTAATTTAGCATCACCATGTTCCAAAGAATTCTGTTTCTATAAAGTTTTATTGCAGTTGAAAATGATCTGTGGTGTGTGTTGTTGGTTTCTTGTGAGCTATGAAGTATACCCTTTTAGTAGAATGTTTATTTCTTCATTGGATTTGTTGATTTGTTGACCAAAGAGTAGAGGTAAGTGCTGACCGGACTAATATAAGTGAAGGTCCGATTCAAATTTGTATTAATCCGAAGGAGGCACATCTGACGCAAAGAGGCCCTGTCTCAACTTGCACATGTAAGGGAAGCAGACAGCTGCAGATGAAATATAACTGCTGGGTTCTGCGGTAACCAGGTCTCTCTTGCCAAAAGAACCCACTTTTGCAAGAAAGACCTGGATAGTGCCACATAAGACAACGCTTATATAAATTATTCCTTTTATACGAATAAAAATGACCCCTTTATCTGGAATAGATGTAGTGATGCCTTACATTTGTGAAATATGAATGACATTTGCTTAGCCTTCAAACTGTGCTTCGTTTAAAATACTGTTGGTTGGACTGCGAGGCAGTGACTGTATCGTTTTTCTTTTGATCTGAAGCCTGACACTGTACGACACGTCGTGTCTCATCCTTCGTCTTTTGAATAAAGCTTCCTCGGCATGATTTTATTCTAACATTATCCATGTTTGTTTTTTCAACCCTCAAAAACAAATGTTGATCCCCATGTAACGACACGTGATATTCCACAGGGGGGCACTAAAGGTCTGTAAGAATGGAGGTTGAACACTTTGTACCTTGAACACCATCTAAACTTACACACAGCCTCAACTATTTAAATGACAGAAAATGTCATATCTGCTCTCACACAGTACATTAAAACATGATGATCCCTTGGGTTTTTCACAGTCCATCATAATAAATACTTTTTGGCAACTTATGTGTTGTTGT
Organism: Oncorhynchus masou masou; assembly: GCF_036934945.1. Taxonomy (NCBI): domain Eukaryota; kingdom Metazoa; phylum Chordata; class Actinopteri; order Salmoniformes; family Salmonidae; genus Oncorhynchus; species Oncorhynchus masou. Next base: position 102,342 of record NW_027002395.1, read on the forward strand.
TTAAGGTTCATTCCCAAAACGCATTCTCTCCACCAAAGCCCAAAGCTTACTAGCATTATAAAGATATCACTCAAGTTTAAGAGGTGTTACCACATTTTTGTAGAGATTTATATGGGCGTCAGCGCCAAGACACACATTGCACTGTAAGATCAGTCATGCATCGTACCGTCTCTCTCTAGAAACATGCATGAGAAAGCTATGACGCAGCAGAGAAGTATGTCTTTGTCAATTGTTCAAGAAAGAAGAGCGAGGGATAGAGAGCAAAGCATAGAAGGATGTTGGGTTACATATGAACACTTTCCATCATACTCTCAGGAAGGTTAGGTTAGTTAGGCTACATGTGATTGTGCGTCACAATAACTGAAACACAGCCTTCTTTCTTTCAGTATTTTCCATAAACTGGGAAACATTTGTCATACATTTCAATTTCCCTGGCCGGCAGTGAAGGGGTTAATCAACTGTGTGCTCTCAGTTTATGCTCATCAGCAGAATCTGTCTGCCAAACATTTGCATACATTTCAATTTCCCACACACAGTGGCCGGCAGTGGGTGATTTCAATTATGAGGAAATCTGTAGCTGTGCTGACTCTTGAGTTTATTTAATTTTAACATCAGCAGAATCTGGTCGGTTGTGTTTGTATTGCGAAATGCTTGTACGCTTCTAGTTCCAACCGTGCAGAAATATCTAACAAGTAATCTAACAATTTCACGACAACTACCTGTGTAAAGGAATATTTAAGAATATGTACATATAAATATAAGGATGAGCGATGGCCGAACGGCATAGGCAAGATGCAGTAGACGGTATAGAGTACAGTATATACATATGAGATGAGTACTGTAGGGTATGTAAACATTATAAATGGTGGCATTATTTAAGTGACTAGTGATACATTTATTACATCGAATTATTCATTATTAAAGTGGCTAGAGATTGAGTCTGTATGTTGGCAGCAGCCACTCAATGCATTGCAATGCATTGCCATAAGCCACAGAGAGAATGCCTCCTATGAAATTTATAAAAGCTATCCAACTGCCTAAGTTGTACCTAATGGAAGCGTAAAATAATTAACCATTTTAAATTCTCGATATTTGACGCATTATTTCTATTTTATGACTGAAAATATTCATGTAGAATGTCAGAATGATGCAACACAGAAGGCAACTCAACGGCTATAGTGTAGTTCTTCATTAAAGTATTTAAACTGGAACAACCATTTTAGTAATGGATTCAATATATCCAAGTAACAGATTAATAGCTTAGAATTTTCTTTATTTTTCTGTAACATTCAAAGTCAGCAGGCTTTGTATTCTTGAGACCTTAGTCACTCCAAAAGTGAACAATCCACCAGGAAAAACTTCCCCCGAACAGTGAGATAGAGGACATTCGTCATCTGCCTATGAGCTTAAGTCAAGTCAGTCCCATTAAATCCTCAGAAGTACACCAAGAGAGCCAGAAGCATCTCATACACTTATTTTCTCTGATCTGCAACTATTCTGTTGTGTACATAGAACTGTACTGCTCTCCAGTCCCTGTTTACTAGCGCTTGGGGAGAATCAGAAATGAATGCGTTTTCCAGGCATTTTTCCCCATTCGGATAAAGTTCATCAAGGAATCTTCAACTGCATCCACCTCTATTGTCGACCAACACCTTTTTGTTCCTTTGTAAAGAGATGGCATTATGAATGACTACATTAAATAAAGGTTTACAACAACACAGTACTTGAACATCTCTCTGTATAAACTCTACAAAGTTACAGCTGTATCTGCAGAGAGTGTGTTGAAATTAAACTAACAATCCCAACTAAATAACTACATAGATAAGGATGTGAGAGGAGAATGTGCAATGCTGACATCAAAGCAGAATCAATCTGTATGGAATCTAAGCTCAACAATCTGTTTACAATGTAAACCTTCTAATAAAAGCAATACCTATTAAATCAAGTTCCCTCCCTCAAGAAAAAAAGTGTGGTAATCCTTCTGTGTTAACATCTATTCTGACACACTAGTTCCAGATCTAACGTCTTGACTTGTGTCCAATCCAAACTGAACCGTTCTGTGCTGGCATGGTTGGAAATACACTAACTGATAAAGACAGGATTGATCTGGACCAGCACAGTACGGCCATAAGTTGACACAACAGAGTGAAAATACACTGACTGAAGGGAGCAGGAAACATGCTTACCGTGTGAGCCTCTCTTTTGTCCCAGTTTTCCCTTGGTCATTGGCTGTTTGGCCCGAATCGCTGACATCTCTCCTGGAAAATATTTTGAAAAGGACATTGTAATTAAAAATAGGTCCATGTGTAAATCTTAAGTCTAATTACATACAACCGGGAAGAACTATTGGATATAAGAGCAAAGTCAACTTACCAACATTACGACCAGGAATATGGCTTTCCCAAAGTGGATCCTCTGTTTGGACCACCACCCAGGACAATGGATCGGATTCCAGAAGGCGAGCAAAAACAATGGCGCCCCAGAAGGGGAAGACGGAGCGGTCTCTGGTCAGGTTCCATAGACGGGCACATCGCTCACCGCTCCCGAGTAAACTACTCGCCAATGTCCAGTCTCTTTACCACAAGGTAGACGAAATTTGAGCAAGGGTTGCCTTCCAGAGAGACATCAGAGATTGTAACATTCTCTGTTTCACGGAAACATGGCTCACTCGGGATACGTTATCAGACTCGGTACAGCCACCCGGTTTCTACACACATCTCGCCGACAGAAACAAACATCTCTCTGGTAAGAAGAAGGGCGGGTGTGTATGTCTTATGATTAAAGAGTCGCAAATCTGACCACAACTCGATTTTGTTGCTCCCAGCCTAAAGACAGAAACTAAAACAGGAAACGCCCGTGCTCAGGTCTGTTCAATGCTGGTCCGACCAAACTGATTCCACACTTCAAGATTGCTTCGATCACGTGGACTGGGATATGTTCCGGATAGCCTTAGACAACCACATTGATGTATACGCTGATTCGGTGAGCGAGTTTATTAGCAAGTGCATCAGTGATGTTGTACCCACGGTGACTATTAAAACCTTCCCCAACCAGAAACCAAGGATTGATGGCAGCATTCGCACAAATCTGAAACCGCGAACCACTGCTTCTAATCATGGCAAGGCAACCGGAAACATGACCGAATACAAACAGTGTAGCTACTCCCTCCGCAAGGCAATCAAACAAGATAAGCGTCAGTATAGAGACAATAGAGTCGCAATTCAATGGCTCAGACACGAGACCTATGTGGCAGGGTCTACAGTCAATCACGGATTATAAAAAGAAAACCAGCCCCGTCGTGGACACTGACGGCTTGCTCCCAGACAAACTAAACAACTTCTTTGCTCGCTTTGAGGACAATACCGTGCCACATACACGGCCCGCTACCAAAACCTGCGGGCTCTTTTTCACCGCAGCCAACGTGAGTAAAACATTTAAACGTGTTAAAACTCGCAAGGTTGCCGGCCCAGACGGCATCCCTAGCCGTGTCCTCAGAGCATGCGCAGACCAGCTGGCTGGTGTGTTTACGGACATATTCAATAAATCCCTAACCCAGTCTGCTGTACCCACATGCTTCAAGAGTGCCACCATTGTTCCTGTTCCCAAGAAAGCTAATGTAACTGAGCTAAATGACTATCGCCCCGTAGCACTCACTTCCGTCATCATGAAGTGCTTTGAGAGACGAGTCAAGGATCATATCACCTCCACCCTAGACCCACTCCAATTTGCTTACCGCCCCAATAAGTCCACAGACGACGCAATCGCAATTAAAATGATGTTCATCGATTACAGCTCAGCATTTAACACCATAGTACCCTCCAAACTCTTCATTAAGCTCGAGACCCTGGGTCTTGACCCCGCCGTGTGCAACTGGATCCTGGACTTTCTGACGGGCCACCTCCAGGTGGTGAGGGTAGGAAACAACATCTCCATCCTGCTGATTCTCAACACTGCGGTCCCACAAGGGTGCATTCTCAGCCCTCTCCTGTGCTCCCTGTTCACCCATGACTGCGTGGCCATGCACGCCTCCAACTCAATCATCAGGTTTGCAGACGACACTACAGTGGTAGGCTTGATTACCAACAATGACGACACAGCCTACAGGGAGGAGGTGAGGGCCCTCGGAGTGTGGTGTCAGGAAAATAACCTCACACTCAACGTCAACTAAACAAAGGAGATGATCGTGGAATTCAGGAAACAACAGAGGGAGCACCCCCCTAACCAATTCGAAGGGACAGTAGTGGAGAAGGTGGAAAGTTTTAAGTTCCTCGGCGTACACAAACTGAAATGGTCCACTCACGCACAGTATGGTGAAGAAGGCACAACAGCGCCTCTTCAACCTCAGGAGGCTGAAGAAATTTGGCTTGTCACCAAAAACACTCACAAACCTTTACAGATGCACAATCGAGAGCATCCTGTCAGGCTGTATCACCGCCTGGTACGGCAACTGCTCCTCCCACAACCGTAAGGCTCTCCAGAGGGTAGTGAGGTCTGAACAACGCATCACCGGGGGCAAACTACCTGCCCTCCAGGACAACTACACCATCCGATGTCACAGGAAGGCCAAAAAGATCATCGACAACAACCACTCGAGCCACTGCCTGTTCACCATAAAGATCATCAAGGACATCTACCACCCGAGCCACTGCCTGTTCACCCCGCTATCATCCAGAAGGCGAGGTCAGTACAGGTGCATCAAAGCTGGGACCGAGAGACTGAAAAACAGCTTCTATCTAAAGGCCATCAGACTGTTAAACAGCCACCACTAACATTGAGTGGCTGCTGCCTACACACTGACACTGACTCAACTCCAGCCACTTTAATAATGGGAATTGATGGGAAATGATGTAAATATATCACTAGCCACTTTAAACAATGCTACCTTATATAATGTTACTTACACTACATTATTCATCTCATATGCATACGTATATACTGTACTCTATATCATCAACTGCATCCTTATGTAATACATGTATCACTAGCCACTTTAACTATGCCACTTTGTTTACATACTCATCTCACATGTATATACTGTACTCGATACCATCTACTGTATCTTGCCTATGCTGCTCTGTACCATCACTCATTCATATATCCTTATGTACATATTCTTTATCCCCTTACACTGTGTATAAGACAGTAGATTAGGAATTGTTAGTTAGATCACTTGTTGGTTATTACTGCATTGTCGGAACTAGAAGCACAAGCATTTCGCTACACTCGCATTAACATCTGCTAACCATGTGTATGTGACAAATAAAATTTGATTTGATTTGATTTGAAAAAACAGCTTCTATCTCAAGGCCATCAGACTGTTAAACAGCAATCACTAACATTGAGTGGCTGCTGCTTACATACTGACTCAAATCTCTAGCCACTTTAATAATTAAAAATTGGATGTAATAAATGTATCAACAGTCACTTTTAACAATGCTACTTTCTAAACTGTTTACATACCCTACATTACTCATCTCATATGTATATACTGTACTCTATACCATCTTCTGTATCTCCCTCATCCATATACTTACATGTACATAGTCATTCCTTTACACTTATGTGTATTTTTATTTTATTTTTTATTTCACCTTTATTTAACCAGGTAGGCTATCTGAGAACAAGTTCTCAATTACAACTGCGACCTGGCCAAGATAAAGCCAAGCAGTGCAACACAAACAACAACACAGAGTTACACATGGAATAAACAAACATACAGTCAATAATACAATAGAAAACGTCTATATAATGTGTGCAAATGAGGAAGGATAATGGAGGTAAGAAAATAAATAGACCATAGTGGCGAAATAGTTACAATATAGCAATTAAACACGGGAGTGATAGATGCGCAGAAGATGAGTGTACAAGTAGAGATACTGACAAAGGACAAAATAAATGGGGATAGATAACAGTATGGGGATGGGTAGTTGGATTATTAGGGAGGGCTATGTACAGATGCAATGATCTAGGAACTGCTCGGACAGCTGGTGCTTAAAGCTAGTGAGGGAGATATGAGTCTCCAGCTTCAGTGATTTTTGCAGTTCGTTCCAGTCATTGGCAGCAGAGAACTGGAAGGAAAAGCGGCCGAAGTAGGAATTGGCTTTGGGGTGACCAGTGAAATATACCTGCTGGAGTGCGTGCTACGGGTGGGTGCTGCTATGGTGACCAGTGAGCTGTGATAAGGCAGGGCTTTACCTTGCAAAGACTTATAGATGACCTGGAGCCAGTGGGTTTGGCGATGAATATGAAGCGAGGGCCAGCCAACGAGAGCACACAGGTCGCAATGGTGGGTAGTATATTGGGCTTTGGTGACAAAACGGATGGCACTGTGATAGACTGCATCCAATTTGCTAAGTAGAGTGTTGGAGGCTATTTTGTAAATGGCGTCGCCGAAGTCAAGGATCGGTGGGATAGTCAGTTTTACAAGGGTACATTTGGCAGCATGAGTGATGGATGCTTTGCTGCGAAATAGGAAGCTGATTCTAGATTTAATTTTGGATTGGAGATGCTTAATGTGAGTCTGGAAGGAAAGTTTACAGTCTAACCAGACACCTAGGTATTTGTAGTTGTCCACATATTCTAAGTCAGAACCATCCAGAGTAGTGATGCTGGGCGGGCGGGCAGGTGTGAGCAGCGATCGGTTGAAGAGATAAGGTAGTTGTTGTGAAATTGTTGGAGATTACTTGTTAGATATTACTGCACAATCAGAAATAGAAACACAAAGTATTTGGACTTTTTGATTAGTTATGGCTCTGTGCTCCTCCACTTTACATTTTTTTACAATACAATGAATATGGGATGAAAGTGCAGACTTGCCTGTCTTTTATTTACAAAGCAGATTCACAAGAACTTACAGTATGTTATGGTGTTGAATGATACAAACTTACGTAAACACTGTCAGTTCTGACCAACGGTTGTGCATCATCCAACACATGGACAATCCAGAGGTACTGGCAGCCTCGGTGTCTGACATCTAAGGATACAATAATATTAAATTAGTCATGTGCCACTTAGGCAGTTGAATATGATTCAACAATCCCCAGTATCCTCATTCTAAACAACTGACAAACCTGAGCTTCTGGTTTTATTATTTCCTTTTCAAATCTGGTCTACAAGTTGAATTATGTTTATTTTAGAGTTTCCATGCGTCTTCTTAGCCTCTGCAGTGCCTTCATAAGGGAAGACAAGTTTCAAAAAGAATGGTTGACACTTAAAAGAATGACAAGATTGCTCGGAACACAACAAATGGGATGGGCTGGGGGACACAAATGACTGTTATCATTGACTGATAGAGGTCCTACAAACATCTATTACAATTTCCTTTTTTAAGACCACTTTCAAGGTAAAAAAGCAAGTATAAGCATAACATAAGCACATTATACAAGTTCCTGGATGCAACTGAAGCACATCTGCTTTTATGGATGGACTAAACAAGAAACAGTATGAGTGATATGGCTAAAGGAAGGCATGTGAATTGGCAGTCCGACCAAATTTTACACTTTACACAATCCTTATTCCTGTTGTGGTGTTTCACTCTTTTACGTGCAAAGCCAAAATAACTAGCAACTTATTTCTCTTTGGGTAAGAAAGGGTGATAAAAAAACTGCCAAAACTTAAATAAAATAATTAAATGAGGGGATTTATTAAAATGTTTCCGCACACATGCATGCTTATGACTTGACAAAACAGATGAAAAGGAACTGGCTTTTCTAGCTAGCTTGTAAACCAATTCAAGTTACACTGGCAATATTATTTTCCAATGCATGTAACATTGGGTTAACCACAATCATGTATTCTGAATCAAAGACATTTTGACCAATTATGCTAAACTAGCACGCTAACCGTTAGCTAGCACGCTAACCGTTAGCTAGCACGCTAACCGTTAGCTAGCACGCTAATCATTAGCAAGCAGTAAATAAGTATAAGGTAAAAACATGCAAAGTAATAATTGCACATTAATGAATGGTTTGGATGAGCCCACCAATTTCAATCTCATGATGAAGTATATCTGATACAATGCGGCTTTCGGACATTGTCAATGCATGTTGGATTCCACCGAAAGACATACATGAGCTAACATTAATTACAAATAAAGACAATGGGAACATGCATTGCTTGCCAATACACCACATACCATTTTTAGTTAACATATTGGTTAACAGTTTAGTTAATAACTTACCTTCTTACATGAATGCGAACGTCTGCAACCATCCTCCTCTTCCTTAAAAAACGTGCAGCACAGCTACTTTTGTTGTGATCATGCTCAGACAGAGACAGGCTTGCCAGGTCAATTTCACATTTGTAGTAAATCCAGTCAAAACTCCCTTCAAAGCCTGAAAACGTTCACAATCTCAGCAGATTACAGGGAAATGAATGGATTTAAAAAAATATATCATGCAATATAGAAGTAGTATTAAAAACTTGCAGATTTCTGAATATGTGTGCAATATTATTACTGTCACTGTCAAGTTCTGACCTTAGTTCCTTTATTATGTCTTTGCGTTAGATTGGTCAGGGCGTGAGTTGGGGTGGGTGGTCTGTTCTTTTTTCTATGTTGTATTTCTGTGATTGGCCTGGTATGGTTCTCAATCAGTCCGTCTCCTCGGCCCGGGTTTTATGGCACCAGCCCTACGCATGGTGTCCCAGGTTCACCAGCCGGGCCCAATAAGGTCTGTTCCACCCCGCCGCACTTGCCAGGCTACGGGGAGTATCCACCCAGGACAGGTTGTGCAGGCTCGGTGCTCAAGACCTCCATTGCGCCTCCACGGTCCAGACCATCCGGTGCCTCCTCCACGCACCAGGTCTCCGGTGGCAGCCCCACGCACCAGGCTGTCTCTCCGTCTCCTCCCTCCAGGTGCTCCCTCCTGTCCTGCGCTTCCAGAGTCTCCCTCCTGTCCAGCACTTCCAGAGTTGCCTGTCTGTCCTGAGCTGCCAGAGTCGCCCGTCTGTCTTGCGCTTCCAGAGATGCCCGTCTGTCCTGAGCTGCCAGAGTCGCCCGTCTGTCCTGAGCTGCCAGAGTCGCCCGTCTGTCCTGAGCTGCCAGAGTCGCCCGTCTGTCCTGAGCTGCCAGAGTCGCCCGTCTGTCCTGAGCTGCCAGAGTCGCCTGTCCTGTCTGTCCTGTCCTGAGCTGCCAGAGTCGCCCGTCTGTCCTGAGCTGCCAGAGTCGCCCGTCTGTCCTGAGCTGCCAGAGTCGCCCGTCTGTCCTGTCCTGAGCTGTCTGTCCTGAGCTGCCAGAGTCGCCCGTCTGTCCTGAGCTGCCAGAGTCGCCCTGTCCTGTCCTGAGCTGCCAGAGTCGCCCGTCTGTCCTGAGCTGCCAGAGTCGCCCGTCTGTCCTGAGCTGCCAGAGTCGCCCGTCTGTCCTGAGCTGCCAGAGTCGCCCGTCTGTCCTGAGCTGCCAGAGTCGCCCGTCTGTCCTGAGCTGCCAGAGTCGCCCGTCTGTCCTGAGCTGCCAGAGTCGCCCGTCTGTCCTGAGCTGCCAGAGTCGCCCGTCTGTCCTGAGCTGCCAGAGTCGCCCGTCTGTCCTGAGCTGCCAGAGTCGCCCGTCTGTCCTGAGCTGCCAGAGTCGCCCGTCTGTCCTGAGCTGCCAGAGTCGCCCGTCTGTCCTGAGCTGCCAGAGTCGCCCGTCTGTCCTGAGCTGCCAGAGTCGCCCGTCTGTCCTGAGCTGCCAGAGTCGCCCGTCTGTCCTGAGCTGCCAGAGTCGCCCGTCTGTCCTGAGCTGCCAGAGTCGCCCGAGTCCTGCCCAGTCCCGTCTGTCCTGAGCTGCCAGAGTCGCCCGTCTGTCCTGAGCTGCCAGAGTCCCCGTCTGTCCTGAGCTGCCAGAGTCGCCCGTCTGTCCTGAGCTGCCAGAGTCGCCCGTCTGTCCTGAGCTGCCAGAGTCGCCCGTCTGTCCTGAGGAGCCGGAAACGCCCGTTTGTCCTGAGCTGCCAGAGTCGCCCGTCTGTCCTGAGGAGCCGGAAACGCCCATCAGTCAAGAGCTGCTGGAGCCACCCTTCACTCCGGTGCTGCCGGAGTCTCCCGCCTGTCCAGCGCTGCCAGAGTCTCACATCTATTCGGGACCCGCTGCAAGGTTCCCCAGTTCGAGGTCGGTGGCGAGGGTCGCCGCTCCAAAGGCGCCACTTAAGTGGACCAAGACTATGGTGGAGTGGTGTCCACATCCCGCGCCAGAGACGCAACCGCGGACAGACGCCCACCCAGACCCTCCCCTATAGGTTCAGGTTTTGAGTCCGCACCTTTGGGGGGGGGGGGGGGGTACTGTCACGTTCTGACCTTAGTTCCTTTATTATGTCTTTGTGTTAGTTTGGTCAGGGCGTGAGTTGGGGTGGGTAGTCTATGTTCATTTTTCTATGTTGTTTTTCAGTGTTTGGCCTGGTATGGTTCTCAATCAGAAGCAGCTGTCGATCGTTGTCTCTGATTGAGAATCATACTTCGGTAGCCTGTTTTCCCCATTTTGGTTGTGGGTGATTGTTTTCTGTGTTTTCCACACAGAACTGTTTCGTTTTCAGTTTGTGTAGTGTTCAGTTTTGATTAAAAATATGAGAACACTTACCACGCTGCGTATTGGTCTGATCCTTCCTACTCCTTCTCAGAAGAGGACGAAAACCGTGACAGTCACCTACATTTCCTTAGACAATTTGGGTTTGTAGCTTACACAGTCAGTATCAGTGAGGTGTTCAGTGCAGCTACTTGAATGGTCTGTCGACTTGCTGACACAAAAGTAGCTTATGGCAGGTTAAGATTCTAACTAGCAACCTAACCCCTCAGCAATCAGGTTCACTACCTGCACACAGACCAAACAGCCTAGTGATATTAACAGCCATCTCTTACTATAGGCACTCAGCTACTCTCACCATCTCTCTTTCTCTCTCATAAAAGGCCTTTTTAAAATCCTATTCACATTTACCCTCCACTAGACCCCTGGTTTCACAAGGTGGAATAAAATGTACTGATAATAAGTGATTTCAGCTTTGTACTGCTGTGAAGACGTAGGCCGTTACATCAGCATTGATCTCTTTGCAAAAAGCCTCAAGAAAACTTGTAATAAATTTGGGTAGCTGATGGATAACTGATGTTCATATCTTAAAGGACAAATCCCTATAAGCTTTTGTCAGGAATCAGGACTAGGTTAATAAATCCAACACAACTGCATGTTTTAAAAATGGTAGGCTATCTTATGGTAGGCCTAGTTATAAAATGACATTATAGGCCGACACTCCACTATAGGCCTATTTTTTTGCCGGATTGGAGAATGTCTGCAATTGTCTTGCCTCGTGCAGCAAAACTGCCAAAACATGGCCTGGTCATGGATGAAAGCATCTGTTCAAAATGGGGTAGAACTGAGGGAACATAAGGCGGACCCCAGGATTTCAGCTCCCTGTGTTAGCTGTTGTTATCTTCTTGCTGCGTTTATTTGAAGATAGACTCAACCCAACAGGGAGTTATGAGTTGGGAGATATAGTAAAAATGTTTGCTTAATGCTTTTGAGGGAGCAGCAGAAAAGTGTATCCAAGCTGGGGTACCCCTTGCTAGAATTGTTAGTTGTAGCAGTAGTAGCAGCCATGTAATGGCAGCAGTGTTGTAGTCGAGTCACTAAAGCATAAGTCCGAGTCAATTCACAAGACCCTATGGCTAACTCTGAGTTGAGTCAAAGTCATCAATGTTTGGGTCGAGTCGAGTCACAAGTCCCTGTGGCTGAAATAAGAGTCCCTGTGTTTGAATCCCGGTCCAAGATTTCAAGTCTAAGACAATGGGTCCATATTAACTTAATATTAAGTTATTAACCCAGTCAGAATGTGGCAGGGGGAATTTCAATCATTCATTTTTAAATCCCCTTTCTGTGCCAACAAATGTTTATTTGCTACAGGTCAAACAGATTGTCAGCTAGCTAGCTAGCTAATTAGGTAACATGATTGAACATGGTGTGGCTGCACAGCTTCTCTATCTTCTCTAAACAGAAACTGAAAGACAGAGACAAACAGATACACTTTTATAAACTATACTGATGTCAGATATTAGTGGCTTATGTTCACATTCGGTGGAGGTCAACTGCTCCAAGATCTGTGTGTGTGTGCGTACGTTTTGGTTTGAAGCTTCTCTAACCAGCTCTGTTGTTGTCCTCTGGAAACAACTCTGGTTTTCAGCGCTGTGATAGAAGATTAGCACAGCAGCTGTGTCAGACAGATTCTGCTAGTGAGCCATATACTGAGAGAACACAGCTGATTAACCCCTTCACTGCCGGCCAGAGAAATTGAAATGTATGCAAATGTTTCCCAGTTTATGCAAAAACTTGCACCATGACGTGAAACCGTGAAAGAAAGGCCATGTTTCAGTTATGGTGACGCACGATCACATGTAGCCTAACTAACCTAACGTTCTTTCTTGAACCAGTTCTAGAACAATTGATGCAGCCATACTGCTCTGCTAAGTCATAGCTTCTCATCATGTTTCTAGAGAGAAACTGGGTACGATGCATGACTGATCTTACACTGTAATGTGAGTCTTTGCACTGGCCCCCATATAAATCTCGACAAAAATGTGGTGACACCTCTTTAACTTGATGGATATCTTTATAATGCTAGTAAGCTTTGGGCTTTGGTGGAGAGAATGCGATTCGGAATGAACCTTAGACAACAATACATAAGTTGACAAAAAGTATTTATTATGATCGACTGTGAAAAACCCAAGGGATCATCATCTATCAATGTACTGTGTGAGAGCAGATATGACATTTTCTGTCATTTAAATAGTTGAGGCTGTGTGTAAGTTCAGATGGTGTCAAGGTAAAGTGTTCAACCTCCTTTCGTTACAGACCTTTAGTGCCCCCTGTGGAATAATCACGTGTCGTTACATGGGGATCAACATTTGTTTTTGGGTTGCAAAAAAAAACATGTGTAATGTTAGAATAAAATCATGCTGAGGAAGTTTTATTCAAATGACGGAGGATGAGACACGACGTGTCGTACAGTGTCAGGCTTCAGATCAAAAGAAAAACGATACAGTCACTGCCTCGCAGTCCAAACAACGGTATTTTAAACGAAGCACAGTTTGTGGCACTATCAGGTCTTTATTGTAAAAGTGGGTTCTTTTGGCAAGAGAGACCTGGTTATTGTGTAACCCAGCAGTTATATTAAATCTGCAGCTGTCTGCTTCCCTTACATGTGCAAGTTGAGACAGGGCTTCTTGACTCAAGCGAAGAAACCTTTGGCTAAATATTACGACAAACAAGCCTATTGGTCAGAAAATTTTGTTCAGCATTCTCGCATTTCATAAACACTGTGTTTGGATTTCCAATGCTGTAGTACAAATAGTTCCACCTTAGAATTTGTCAGTGTTGCTATACATTGAAAATGTGAAGAATTATGGCACTAAATTGTGAGTCAGATGTGCCACCTTCGGATTAATACAAATTTGAATCGGAACTTCACTTAAATTAGTCCGCTCAGCACTTACCTCTTCTCCTTGGTCAACAAATCAACCAATCCAATGAAGAAATAAACATTCTACTAAAAGGGTATACTTCATAGCTCACAAGAAACCAACAACACACACCACACATCATTTTCAACTGCAATAAAACTTTATAGAAACAGAATTCTTTGGAACATGGTGATGATAAATTAACATTTGCCTAACTAGAATAACAAGTGGATTAATATTAATCTCTAGTTGACACTGAGGGACATATTCTATCATCACACCAGCGTACTAGATACTCTGGAAACTCCTAATGGGTTGAAGCAGTCCATCTTCAGGAAGAGAACACTGTTCGAGAAGCTCCACACCCCAGTGATGAAAGTATTTTGACAGCTTGTGGCTCCTGTTGGGTCTCATAGGAAAAGTCTGTTCCAACAGTACTTCCGACAGTAGCTGCTGCTGCTCATGCACAACAGCCTGGATCGGTGGGCACTGGATCATTTCTGTCACCTGCCCTTTGTGGTTTGGGGTTGAAAGGGCAGTGGAGGTACTAGGATGGCAGGCAGGGCAGACGCTGGGATGATGCTGGCTGATCCTCTCTGGTCCATGGGAGGCCATGAGGTCTCAATAGGGCTCCCGATTAACGCAGCGGTATAAGGCACTAGTCCCATAGGGCGGCTCACAATTGGCCCAGTGTCATCCGGGTCAGGGTTTGGCCGGGGTAGGTCGTCATTGTAAATAAGAATTCGGTCTTCACTAACTTCAAAATCTAAATAAAGGTAAAGGTAAAAAGGTAAAAGTAAAAAAATAAAAAATGAAATGAAGATATGTGTGAGTGTGAGTGTGTGTGTGCGACCCCTTACAACTGTCTTTACTCCATCTCTTCAGAAAGAGACTCTTCATCCACCTCCAAGATCGAGGGCAGTGATGGAGAGACACACACTGGGAAGAAAGGCCCAGACTTAAAGTTAACGTCCCAGTGAATCGGCTTCACTTTCTTCCTGCGCTCTCGTTGGCAATTCTCCCATTCCCGCTCGGCCTTGGCACGGGAGGCGGGCATGTGTCCCCGCTTGATAGGAGGCTGTTCTGCCAGTGGGACCAAGGAGGTCAAGAGGATTTCAACGGGGCACTTCTCACCCGCCTGCATGGCTCTCCTACTGGTCAATAAGGGGGAGTGGTTGGTGCGACCTGTGTGGCTGGGCGTCGGTCTGGGCAGGGGGTGACAGCCATCATCTCCGCCTACGTTAGCTGGGTGGCAGACTAAAGGTGGACCACAGAGGAACATCCTCTCAGAGCTACTGAAGGACAGGGGCTCAGAGGGTAATATGATTTTTTGTCAGCCAGTTGCTCTGGTAGCTGCTGGTCCAGCATAGCAGACCGGATCTGTAAGAGCTGGATCCTCTTCGACACACGCCGTGATCTGACGTTGGCAGGCCGGGCTGGCACTGGGGAGGCAGGTGGGGCAGGCACTCGGCTGGAAGGAACCGGAGAAGCAGATGGAGTAGGCACCAGAAGGTCAGGCACATTGCTGACCATTGGGCTCGGCAATGGGATGGCCATCTGGGCAGGTGAGGCTGACACTGCAATGGTTGGCAGCACAGGGAAAGAATTGGTGCTCTCCCTCCTACCCATGGAGTTTATAATCTCTGAAGTCTGGTTAGGGAACCTCAGAGTGCTGCCATCAGTATGTCTTGTTATCCTAGCTATCCCGGTCTTGGGTCGAGCCAGGCTTCTGCTGGCCTGGACCTCCGGCTGGAGGACATCCACAGGAGAACATGGCGGCTGCAAGAGGCTGCCATCGGATAGAGACCGTCTGGCCTGAGCAGGAGGAGAGCGGGGCCTTTGGTCCTGGATGTTAGACCTCTTGAGAGGATTGGCCTGGATCCTGACCTCAGACTGGCTGCATGGAGTCCCAGATAAAGGAGCCACTGCCTTGGCTGCAGTGGAGCATACATTAGGCGTCCTAGGGATGATTCCTGATGTCTGTGGTCTGCTGGATTTAACCTCTGGCTCCTTCTTGTGGCTGGAGGTAAATGTGCTCCCTCCGGTTTTGGTTTTAACCGGACCCAGAGGCTTGCTACCCATCTGTCCCTCCAGCTGCAGACGAGGCATGCGAGGCACCTTGAGGGTGTTTTTGTTCCTTTGGGCATTGAGAGAGGTCACAGTGAGCATTGGGAGCCTGATGGGTGGAATGGCCATCGGAAGCCTTCCCATGTCAGCCCTCTCTTTAGTCACATCCATGTTGTGGAAGTGGGATCGGCTATTCTTTCTCCCTGGTGGCATTGGCTGTAGGACAATATCACTTGCACACCGGACACTGAGGATGTCTGTCAGGCTGTTCTCAGAACTGTTCTGACTGGTCTCTTGTGTCCTAGTCCTGGACTTCCCTCTGTCTTTCATGGCTGTGAGAGTCATAGTGGAAGAGCAAACATTTTTGAGAATAAGAATATAGAATAAATTACATATATTACAACTGAATTTGATCAAAGTTGTTATTATAAACTAGTGTTTTTCCACTTTCAAAGGACAAACCAATTCCTGCCAAAATGTTCAAATTCTTAAAAATGAAAGATTCACAGACTAAGGCCTACCTTCAATTTGGACTTCCAGATAACTTGCACACGTAGGATTTGACTATACAGTTTCAACAATATATTATTGAAAACAGAAACACAAGACCACAATACCTCGTTTAATTGTTTATTTTTTTGTCACAAATCACAAAACATAAGTTTTTCTTACAGTTATTGATCAAATAAAGTTGTCATAAGATAAAATTAGTGTATTTGAGATTATTTCTTTAAATTATAGGTCCTACCTCAGATATGGAAGAGCATCAATGACCTGTCTATGAAATGTCGTATTTTAACAAAAGAATGCTTCATTATGACATCATGTACATTATGACATAGCAGCCTTCCACATCATAAAAGTTTGTCAAAACCACTTGAATAGGAATGAAATGTCCAATTAAATAAAATAGGCCTAATTCAACAATTGAATAAAAACAGTACTTTGACAGTAATTATTCAGTTTATTGGCTTTTGTTTTCATTACAGTAGTGGTTTTGAATTCATTAAAATGAGAGTAGGCCGAGTGAGTTTCGTAGAATTCGATCGCTCATTGAAGATCTGTGTGGAAGGTTCGCAGCTGACGCCACACAGACGCCTTTGAAAAACATTCACGATTTTAGTTTCATATTCAATTTATCAGCATATGCACGACAAATAAATTTCCAGTACTCAAATAAATCTGAAAATCGCAATTATCTATTTATTATAGCATCCTTAGAACGAGAATCCCTGTGGTGTCAATGTTTTTGATTATGTCCAAGTAGGAACATAGCTACAGGTATTTTGACTTCTATACTATAATAGTAGCGGTTGTGTGTTTTCTTGTCGTGCATTCGTTTTAGGTCAACGCTAAACCCACAATATTTTGGTCCCATTCGGTATTAGCACCGTCAGCCAATAGGGGAAGTGACCTGCATGATGCCTAAATTGCTGTTGCCGACCAAACACATTACAATTTCACTTTTGAAATACAATAAATAGCCTTTTAATTTGTCGACAAAACAAGTTAATAAATTATATGTTGGCTTCACGTCTCCAACTCAACCAAAAATGAAAGTTACAGAACGGAATTAAGCTAGTGTCTTAGATTGAACTATCCAAGATGTAAATATATCATTTAAATGTTGAAATTTGGTTGCTTTGTCAACGAAACACAATTCAATATTACTTTTGTAATACAGTAAATAGCCATCTTACAAACTAATGTAACAGTATTTATTAAACCTTAAAATAAGTAACAGACGACATTGATCACTTGCACCATGTACCTTTAATGTATTTTCAATTCAAACCAGGTAATTTGGTTCTGCTATTTGATGAAGCACAGTGTGGTTTTGTCGCCAGGGTGTTCCCACGGGTGACCAGTGTGACCGTATGCTAAATGACTAAAATGTAAATAACCAGTCATGGAAAAAGTACTCAATTGTCATACTTGAGTAAAAGTAAAGTTACCTTAGTAGAAAATGACTCAAATAAAAGTGAAAGTCAGACAATAAAATTACCTGAGTAAAAGTCTAAAAATTTGGTTTTAAATATACTTCAGTATCAAAAGTAAATGTAGTTTCTAAAATATACTTAAGTATCAAAAGTAAAAGTATGAATTTAAAATTCCTTAAATTAAGCAAATCAGAGTCACACTCAGACATCATTTAAAAACAAAGAATTTGTGTTTAGTGATTTGTGAGTCCGCCAGATCAGAGGCAGTAGGGATGTTCTCTTGATAAGTGTGGGAATTGGACCATTTTCGGTCCTGCTAAGCATTCAAAATGTAATGAGTACTTTTGGGGGTCAGGGAACATATATGGAGTAAAAAGTACATCATATTCTTTAGAAATGTTAAGTAAAAGTAAAATATGTCAAAAACATAAATAATAAAGTACAGATACAGGGTAATGTCAAGAAAACTTGAACCAGGTTGTGTAGACAAACATTGCAATTAGTGCCGTAATGATTAAGTTAATTAGAATTCATTAGTGAAAATGTTTTTAAAAAACAATTGTTTATGGCATATTAAATATATTAGGCTATTGTTATCGTATAGAAACATCATTGAATATAGTACATCATATGAGCATCCACATACATTATTGTTTAATTCAATTTCACATATTTAATTGTTTCGTATTTTATTTCATATTTGTTACATGTAATCTTTTGGTTCAAACCTTAATCTATAATGAGCATCATCAACAGGGGGAACATATTAGGTGTACACTAGTAAGCTGTAGAAAGATTATATACATTTATAAGGCTTGTTCATAAAAGAAGGAATTGTACATAAGAAGGGCCTGAGATCAAAGTCAATATTCAGACCACTAGGGGTCAATGTTTTTAGGGAGGATATCCTGTAAGGCTCCCTTTGTCGGCTTTTCCACATGAACAGATGATGAGATAGATTACTCCCGTGGTTTTGCATGAGATGATTACCCCTAACAGGGATGTTTTCACCTGTATGTCAAGGTGTCTGAAGAAGGATGTTTTTATAATGCTATTGCACTGTGCGCATGATCCACATTTGTAGTTCCCATTTGGGATAGGTGTCAAGAGTGTGAGTGAGCTCAGGGGGCATGTCAGATCTCACCAAGCTATCTCCAATATTGTGACCACGCTTATAGACCACCAGCAGGGATTCCTTGAAGGTGTGCAATTATTTTTTTTGTCTGATTGCAGTCCTTTTTCAGGATTGCTTTCATTTTCTCCGAACCCTTGGTGTATTTAGTGCACAAGATGGTTGCGTTGTTTTTCTTCTTTGGTTGAGTTTTAAGTAATTCCTCTCTTGGTTTTTGAGATATTTTCATCATTGCAACATCAAGAGTTTTGTCCTTGTTGCCTTTCATTTTGAATTGAAATGTCATTATTTTTAGCATTGCTGTCAAAATCTGTCTGGTGGCCACAGATTTGTTTGATCCTGCATAACTGACTGTATGGTTGACCATTCTTGAGGGGAAGGGGATGCATACTATTCACACATAGCAAGGTATTGCGGTCTGTGGGCTTTGTATATAAGTCTGTGTGTACTGCATCATTCTATTTGATGATCCATAAGTCCAGGTAGTGTATTTTTCTCTCATCAAATGTCTGCATGGTGATTTTGAGGTATTCAGAGCTCTCGTTTAGTAGAGTTTGGAATTCATTTAGTTCCTGCTGACTTCCTTCCCAGAGCACAAAGACATCATCTATGTATCTCTTCCATAGGATGATTTTAGAAACTTTCCCTGCAGAAGCACAGTGATGCAGAAACGTGGGGAAATACCCAATAAATTACTGGGAGCTTATATATGGAGTGAGCGACTTTATTTTGATATAAAGTATTTAAGTAAAAATACTTTAAAGTACTGTATCTGTACTTTATTATTTATGTTTTTGACATACTTTACACTTAACAACATTCCTAAAGAATATAATGTACTTTTTACTCAATACATTTTCCCTGACATCCAAAAGTTCATTACATGTATGACAATTGAGACTTTCGGAAATGGCTAAGCTCTAACAAGACGCGTCTGCGTAGCGTCCTCAAACTTTCAAACCTTTTTAAGGCATTTGACATGGTTTACCTGTTCGTCAATAGTGAGTTGGAAGTTAAAACATCTATTATATCGCCAAATTAAAAGATGCCCAATATGTCAAAGCCACAGACAAGGCATGGAAAAATGCCCCTCTCTGACAGCCCTTCTTCGGATTCGGCAGATGCTTGCTCGGATGAAACACCAGCATGGTTCAAATGGAGATAGATGGACAAGGGTATAACAAAAATCCAAGAGACACTTTCTGAACACCTCAGCAAAATTGATGTACTGGTCGATAAACTCCACGGAGACCAGATAGTCACAAAGGGACGAGTGACAAAGTTAGAAAAAGCCCATGCTGACCACCAGGCTGTCATCCCGGACGTCCACGAGGAAGTGGACCAAAAATACAAGAAGTGAGAAGATGCCATCTGTAAACTCGAGGAGAAATTTGATTATTAGAAAAATTTCCAAAGGCGATCAATTTGAGACTTCAAGGTTTCCCAGAGGCCGTGGAGGGAAGAGACGCGATCTGCTTTCTACAGGAATGGATTCCCAAAATTCTGGATCTACCCCCTCCCGCGCACCCACTGGAGATCGAGAGGGCCCATCGCACCCTACGGAGGCGGCTGCCTGGCCAGGTTGCACCCAGGGCATTTGGCATTACATTTCTACACTACCAGAACAAGGTTCGCATCCTCTCTGCTGCCCGAGCAAAGGGAGAGCTCAAGTATGGAGATGCCAGAATCATGATCTTTCCGGATCTTTCTCCCACACTACACAAGAGGAAGATGGCTTTCTCCCCACTGAAGAGACTTCTACGTCAGTCTGGCTTGGCATACGGCCTGAGCTACCCAGCGACTTTGTGGATCGAAACCAAGAATGCTGAGCGCACATTTGACTCTGTGAAGATGGCTGAAACATACATGAGGAAAGAACTTCCTGACTTGTTCACGTCTACTACATCCCGAGGAACTGTCTTTTGAACTTGGATACAGTGGATAGTGAACTGTTAGCACATGATGAAACAACGAAATTACTCATATGATCGACTGGCTGGATGGCTGGCTAGATGGCTAGCGCGATAATGACTAGCGAGGTAAAGTTGGATCATAGCTAATGTTGGCTGTGCTACTTAGCCAGCTCGCTAAGTTTACAAGGGTGTAGCTATAGCTACTATACGTCCACACTATGCCAGGTAGTTACAATTTCTCTGTATACTTTTGTTTTATGCAGAGAGGTCCAGTCGGGTTTGGTTAAATAGTTATGTGGCTTTTGACTGGGTTTCAAGCCTAACTATGTTTATATTACTTCATGGAATTTTAGCTACTATTACGTTTGCTGGCTTGTTTATTGTGAGAGATATATGCTAGCGTTATTGATACCGAGACCGGGATAAGCTACTCGCTGGCCGCCTATTTGCCAACTAGCTGAAAGCTTTACACTTGTGTACGTGTGTTTGTGTATATATATATATAGAGATAATTTTTTGGGGGACGGTGAACTCAGGAGGATGGTGATTGTTTAACTACTTGTCCCTATTTTATGAGAGATGATTGTTATCGTCTGTTAAAGTTTTTAATTTATACATCACAGCTTGATGTCTTTTTCCTGACCTGCTGGGGTGCATTTGTGGTCATCGCTTTTGTCGCCTCGCGGCACAGGTCTCAGGGCACATTGGGGAATGCCGATTGGTTGACATTTGGGTGTGCGTGTAGGCTCTGTTGGTGACTATGAACGCACACAAGGTTTTTATTGTTGTTGTTGAGACATGCTCAAGTTGGGCTAAATAGTCCAATCATTATTGTTGTAATCAAATTGTATTTTGTTACTTGACTAACAATATTTTTATGCTACAAGGAACAGTCAATGTACTTCTAATTCCATATACATATAATATACATATAATATACATATAATTTAATTTAGAATTATACATATACATATAATTTAGAATTAACCTAATTAGAGCGATGCTATGCATAGTAGGTACATCTAGTTTAAAGACTAGCATCTAAGGATATGGGTTCTTTCACTCCCTCAGTTGGGGAGGGTGTTGGGTGGGTTTGTGGTAGGGTCAGGGTATTAGCTCACGAGATGTTTACTACTTTAAAACTTTCATAATTTTATTTTGTACAAGTTGTATACACTCAATGCAATTTTGTTTCTTTCCTTTTCCCTATTTCTTATTTTCTTTAAAGATGTCTGCACCTAATAACTACACTTTTATGACACTTAACATTAGGGGTACTAAATGCCCAGTCAAGCGCAAACGCATTCTGTATTATCTAAAGCAGCATAAGGTTGATATAGCTCTTCTTCAGGAGACACACCTGACTGACTCTGAGCATGATAAACTAAAGAGAGTGGGTGGACCAAGTGTACTATTCATCTTTCACCTCTCGGGTAAGAGGGGTGGCCATACTCATTAATAAGCATTGCCCCTTTCAGATACAATCTCAGAATAAAGACAAAGGGGGAAGGTTTGTGATCATTCAAGGTTTCATTAATACTGAGCTCATTACCATTGTGATTGTGTATGGTCCTAACCATGATGATCCTACATTTTACCAAGACATCTTTTTAAAGTAAATATGCCCATCATCAGAGATACAAATGGCAGGGGATTTTAACTTGGTACTGGACCCTTCCAGTGATAGATCTTCCTCTAATAGTATCAACCTCTCACGGGAAGCTAAAATGTTAAAAGCAGAAATTAAACACTTTAGACTCGTAGACTTATGGACATTTCACAACCAAAAGGTTAAATAATACTCATTTTACTCCCCTGTCCATAACAATTACTCTAGAAGAGACTTATTTCTTATTTCTGCAGCCAGGGGAAGTTTAACTACTGTGTGTAAGTACTTACCAAGATGTATATCAGATCATTCTGCCCTGCTGTCTTCAGTACCCGTCAGTAGAGCACAGCCACCCTCAAGAAGATGGAGGTTTGGAACATATTTACTAAATAATCCCACATTTGTAACATTTCTGAACACTCATATAGACATATTTTTTAGCGCCAATAACAACTCTGCCTCCTCCCTAATTTTATGAGAAGCTCTCCTTGCATATCTGAGGGGGCAAATCATATCCTTTAGTTCAGATGCATAAGGCTCAAGTAGATTCGTTGGAGAATGAAATTACAGATCTGGAAAATTAACATAGTGTAACATTTGACGACTCAACTCTCTCAACAAAAATTAGACTCAAAACGATTGGAATATAACACCCTGACGACCCATGAAGTGAAAATGCTCTCAGGAGAACAAAACAAAACCACTAAGAACATGGAGATAAAGCAGGTAAGTTACTTCCTTGGCAGATAAGACGAGAGGATGCTAGTAGAGTTATTAGCTCTATTAAGCTACCCATTAACACAGTTGTTCACAGTCCTGAGGAAATGTATCTAGTCTTCAGGGAGTTTTATGAAACATTGTACAAGTCTGAAGGGGATGCCCCTGCCACAATGCATGAGTTTTTGAACAAACTCAATTTACAAACTTTAATGATGAGGATAGAGAGCACTTGGAGAAAGAGATAACATCAGAGAAAATTAGGGAATCCATTTTCAACACTACTGGGGGAAAATCACCAGGGTCCTTTTTACCCAAACTAATTGAGCCTCTTTGCAGTATGTTTAATTATGCCATAGAAAAGCTCCCAGACACTGATCACAGTTTTGTTAAAACCTGGGAAAGATCCTATGCTTTGTGGGTCGTATAGACCAATATCTATCTCTATTGAACACTTCATATAAGATTCTTGCGAAACTCATTGCTCTTAGACTGGATAAGGTTCTACCGGACTTGGTTGATATGGACCAAACAGGCTTTGTAAGAAACCGCTCATCTCCTGATGATATCAGAAGATTATTTAATATTATGCATTATGTAGAGAATGACTGGAAAAAGCTTTTGACTGCATAGAATGGAACTATCTGTTTGAAGTTTTACAGAGGATGAATATTGGACCTAAGTATGTTGGTCTGATTAGATTACTGTACAAATGTATTATATTTGTAGCAAAACCAGATTCATTAAATTGGCAGTCATTGCAGCCAATAAATGCACAGCTATTATATGGAAGAGTGACACTCCGCCAAGCAAGCAGATGTGGCTAAAAGAACTATCTTCCTATATTCCATCTGAAAGAATAAGATACAATTGACGTAATAAACCCTTTGAATTTACTGAAGTCTGGGGGGACTTTCAGTAGTTTCTAGAGACGTCACCTTAGCTGCCTCATTACTACTTTCTTCATTAATCTATTATTATTATTTGTTTTTGTGTTGAATCATTTATTTTCTAGCATGGAATGTGAAGGTCATTCTGTTTATTTTTTGTTGTTAATCAGTGAAGCTAATACCGGTAGAGGGGAGGGAGGGGGAGTTCCTGTGTTGGGGAGGGAAGGGTTTTGCACGATGTGCTCCCATGTAGCATGGTGTTTTGTTTAGGTGGAAGGAATAACAGGGCATTATCTGTATCATATTCTGATGATTGTTAAAATTGTTTAAAAAAATAAGAAATGCCAATAAATATGTTGTAACAAAAAAAGTATGACAATTGAGTACTTTTTCCACCACTGGTTATTTACATTTTAGTCATTGAGCATACGGTCACACTGGTCACCCGTGGGAATCGCACCCACAACCCTGGCGACGAAACCACACTGCTTCATCAAATAGCAGAACCAAATGACCTGGTTTGAAGTTGAGATGACATGGTGCCAGTGATCAGTGCCGTTCGAGATTCTACATTGACTACAGCAATTGTGAATATCTCCACAGATCTCCACAACCTACAGTATAGTATGAATGCTATCTTGAACATGCACATTTTATATGATTAACTTTAAATATGAATACATGTATAGTAACAGTAACCTCAATGTGGCCATTGTTCTGTTACTTATTTTAGAGGTTGAATAAATACTGTTACATTAGTTTGTAAGAGAGCCTTAACTTCAGGCTATTTACTGTATTACAAAAGTACAATTGAATTGTGTTTAGTTGACAAAGCAACCAAATTTCAACATTTTAAATGATATATTTACTGCTTGGATAGTTCAATCTAAGACACTGGCTTAATTCCATTCTTTAACTTCCATTTTTGGTTGAGTTGGAGACGTGAAGCCAACATATAATTTATTAACTTGTTTTGTCGACAAATTAACAGGCTATTAATTGTATTTCAAAAGTGAAATTGAAATGTGTTTGGTCGACAACATCAATTTAGGCTTCAGGCATGTCACTTCCCCTATTGGCTGACGGTGATAATACCGAATGGGACCAAAATATTGTGAGTTTAGCTTTGACTCAAAACGAATGCACGACAAGAAAACACACACAACTACTACTATTATAGTATAGAAGTCAAAATACCTGTAGCTATGTTCCTACTTGGACATAATCAAAAACATTGACACCACAGTGATTCTCGTTCTAAGAGGATGCTCTAATAAATAAACAATTGCGATTGTCAGATGTATTTGAGTACTGGGAATTTATTTGCCGTGCATATATGCTGATAAGTTGAATATGAAACTAAAATCGTGAATGTTTTTCAAAGGCGTCTGTGTGGCGTCAGGTGTGAACGTTCCACACAGATGTTCAATGAGCGATCGAGTTCTAGGAAACTCACTAGGTCTACTCTCATTTTAATACATTCAAAACCACTATTGTAATGAAAATAAAAGCCAATAAACTGAATATTACTGCCAAAGTACTATCTTATTCAAATGTTGAATTAGGCCTATTTTATTTAATTTTACATTTCATGCCTATTCAAGTGGTTTTGACAAAATTTTATGATGTGGACGGCTACTATGTCATAATGTACATGATGTCATAATGAAGCATTCTTTTGTTAAATAAAACATTCCATAGACAGGTCATTGACGCTCTTCCTGAACTAAGGTAGGACCTATAATTTAATGAAATAATCTCAAATACACTACTTTTATCTTATGACAACTTTATTTGATCAATAACTGTAAGAAAAACTCTTATGTTTTGTGATTTGTGACAAAAAAAGTATTTCTTTAAACTAGGTATTGTGGTCTTGTGTTTCTGTTTTCAATAATATATTGTTGAAACTGTATAGTCAAATCCTACGTGAGCAAATTATCTGGAAGTCCAAATTGAAGGTAGGCCTCAGTCTGTGAATCTTTCATTTTTATGAATTTGTGACCATTTTGGCAGGAATTGGAGTGTCCTTTGAAAGTGGAAAAACACTAGTTTATAAAAACAACTTTGATCAAATTCTATTGTAATCTATGTAATTTATTCTATATTCTTATTCTCAAACATGTTGTTTGCTCTTCCACTGTGACTCTCACAGCCATGAAAGACAGAGGGAAGTCCAGGACTAGGACACAAGAGACCAGTCAGAACAGTTCTGAGAACAGCCTGACAGACATCCTCAGTGTCCGGTGTGCCAGTGATATTGTCCTACAGCCAATGCCACCAGGGAGAAAGAATAGCCGATCCCACTTCCACAACATGGATGTGACGAAAGAGAGGGCTGACATGGGAAGGCTTCCGATGGCCATTCCACCCATCAGGCTCCCAATGCTCACTGTGACCTCTCTCAATGCCCAAAGGAACAAAAACACCCTCAAGGTGCCTCGCATGCCTCGTCTGCAGCTGGAGGGACAGATGGGTAGCAAGCATCTGGGTCCGGTTAAAACCAAAACCGGAGGGAGCACATTTACCTCCAGCCACAAGAAGGAGCCAGAGGTTAAATCCAGCAGACCTCAGACACCAGGAAGCATCCCTAGGAGGCCCAATTTATGCTACACTGCAGCCAAGGCAGTAGCTCATTTATCTGGGACTCCATGCAGCCAGTCTGAGGTCAGGATCCAGGCCAATCCTCTCAAGAGGTCTAACATCCAGGACCAAAGGCCCCGCTCTCCTCCTGCTCAGGCCAGACTGTCTCTGTCCGACGGCAGCCTCTTGCAGCCGCCATGTTCTCCTGTGGATGTCCTCCAGCCGGAGGTCCAGGCCAGCAGAAGCCTGGCTCGACCCAAGACCGGGATAGCTAGGATAACAAGACATACTGATGGCAGCACTCTGAGGTTCCCTAACCAGACCTTAGAGCTTATAAACTCCATGGGCAGGAGGGAGAGCACCAATTCTTTCCCTGTGCTACCAACCATTGCAGTGTCAGCCTCACCTGCCCAGATGGCCATCCCATTGCCTACCCCAATGGTCAGCAATGTGCCTGACCTTCTGGTGCCTACTCCATCTGCTTCTCCGGTTCCTTCCAGCCGAGTGCCTGCCCCACCTGCCTCCCCAGTGCCAGCCCGGCCTGCCAACTCCAGATCACGGCGTGTGTCGAAGAGGATCCAGCTCTTACAGATCCAGTCTGCTATGCTGGACCAGCAGCTACCGGAACAACTGGGTGACAGACAAATCATATTACCCTCTGAGCCCCTGTCCTTCAGTTGCACTGAGAGGTTGTTCCTCTGTGGTCCACCTTTAGTCTGTGGAGATGATGGCTGTCACCCCCTGACCAGACCTACGCCCAGCCACACAGGTCGCACTGACCACTCCCCTTTACTGACCAATAGGAGAGCCGTGCAGGCGGGTGAGAAGTGCCCCTTTGATACCCCCTTGACCCCCTTGGTCCCACTGGCAGAACAGCCTCCTATCAAGCGGGGGCACATGCCCGCCTCCCGTGCCAAGGCCGAGCGGGAATGGGAGAATAGCCAACGAGAGCGCAGGAAGAGAGTGAAGCCCATTCACTGGGACGTTAACTTTAAGTCTGGGCCTTTCTTCCCAGTGTGTGTCTCTCCATCACTGCCCTCGATCTTGGAGGTGGATGAAGAGTCTCTTTCTGAAGAGATGGAGCAAAGCCAGTTGTAAGGGGTCGCACACACACACACCTTCATTTTATTTATTTTTTACCTTTATTTAAATTGTGAAGTTAGTTAAGAACAAATTCTTATTTACAATGACGACCTACCCCGGCCAAACCCTAACCCGGACGACACTGGGCCAATTGTGAGCCGCCCTATGGGACCAGTGCCTTATACCGCTGCGCCAATCGGGAGCCCTATTGAGACCTCATGGCCTCCCATGGACCAGAGAGGATCAACCAGCATCATCCCAGCGTCTGCCCTGCCTGCCATCCTAGTACCTCCACTGCCCTTTCAACCCCAAACCACAAAGCGCAGGTGACAGAAATTATCCAGCGCCCAAGATACAGGCTGTTGTGCATGAGCAGCAGCAGCTACTGTCGGAAGTACTGTTGGAACAGACTTTTCCTATGAGACCCAACAGGAGCCACAAGCTGTCAAAATACTTTCATCCCTGGGGGTGTGGAGCTTCTCGAACAGTGTTCTCTTCCTGAAGATGGACTGCTTCAACCCCTTAGGAGTATCCAGAGTATCTAGTACGCTGGTGTGATGATAGAATATGTTCCTGAGTATCAACTAGAGATTAATATTAATCCACTTGTTATTCTAGTTAGGCAAATGTTAATTTAGCATCACCATGTTCCAAAGAATTCTGTTTCTATAAAGTTTTATTGCAGTTGAAAATGATCTGTGGTGTGTGTTGTTGGTTTCTTGTGAGCTATGAAGTATACCCTTTTAGTAGAATGTTTATTTCTTCATTGGATTTGTTGATTTGTTGACCAAAGAGAAGAGGTAAGTGCTGACCGGACTAATATAAGTGAAGGTCCGATTCAAATTTGTATTAATCCGAAGGAGGCACATCTGACGCAAAGAGGCCCTGTCTCAACTTGCACATGTAAGGGAAGCAGACAGCTGCAGATGAAATATAACTGCTGGGTTCTGCGGTAACCAGGTCTCTCTTGCCAAAAGAACCCACTTTTGCAAGAAAGACCTGGATAGTGCCACATAAGACAACGCGTATATAAATTATTCATTTTATACGAATAAAAATGACCCCTTTATCTGGAATAGATGTAGTGATGCCTTACATTTGTGAAATATGAATGACATTTGCTTAGCCTTCAAACTGTGCTTCGTTTAAAATACTGTTGGTTGGAATACGAGGCAGTGACTGTATCGTTTTTCTTTTGATTTGAAACCTGACACTGTACGACACGTCGTGTCTCATCCTTCATCTTTTGAATAAAGCTTCATCGGCATGATTTTATTCTAACATTATCCATGTTTGTTTTTTCAACCCTCAAAAACAAATGTTGATCCCCATGTAACGACACGTGATATTCCACAGGGGGGAACTAAAGGTCTGTAAGAAAGGAGGTTGAACACTTTGTACTTTGAACACCATCTAAACTTACACACAGCCAAACATTTAAATGACAGAAAATGTCATATCTGCTCTCACACAGTACATTAATACATGATGATCCCTTGGGTTTTTCACAGTCCATCATAATAAATACTTTTTGGCAACTTATGTGTTGTTGTCTAAGGTTCATTCCCGAAACGCATTCTCTCCACCAAAGCCCAAAGCTTAATAGCATTATAAAGATATCACTCAAGTTTAAGAGGTGTTACTACATTTTTGTAGAGATTTATATGGGGGCCAGAGCAAAGACTCACATTGCACTGTAAGATCTGTTATGTACTTGAGTGAAGACCCAAAAGCGGTTTTAACAGAAAACAGAGTTCTTTAATGAAAAACAGGAATGGCATAAATCCTCTTCCAACGTAGTCAATGGAACAAAAAGAACGATAGTATAATGCAGGATGCACCTGCCAGGCAGACTCCGACAGGATAGGACAAGGTGGAAGCAAACGGGACGACAGCTTGCTTCTGGCATCAAAAACACAAACAAGAATCAGACACTGAAAGTAGCAGGAACAGAGAGAGAAATAGAGACCTAATCAGAGGGGGAAGAGAGAACAGGTGGGAAAGAGTGAATAAGCTAGTTAGGGGAGATGTAGAACAGCTGAAGAATGAGAGACAGAGAAGGTAACCTAAAAAGACCAGCAGAGAGAGACAGAGTGAAGAGAAAAGACAGGAACAGACATAACAAGACATGACAGTACCCCCCCCCACTCACCGAGCGCCTCCTGGCGCACTCGAGGAGGAAACCTGGCGGCAACGGAGGAAATCATCGATCAGCGAACGGTCCAGCACGTCCCGAGAGGGAACCCAACTCCTCTCCTCAGGACCGTACCCCTCCCAATCCACTAGGTACTGATGACCACGGCCCCGAGGGCGCATGTCCAAAATCTTACGAACCCTGTAGATGGGTGCGCCCTCGACAAGGATGGGGGGAGGGACGAGCGGGGCGCGAAGAACGGGCTTAACACAGGAGACATGGAAGACCGGGTGAACGCGACGAAGATAGCGCGGGAGAAGAAGTCGCACTGCGACAGGATTAATGACCTGAGAAATACGGAACGGACCAATGAACCGCGGGGCCAACTTGCGAGAAGCTGTCTTAAGGGGAAGGTTCTGAGTGGAGAGCCATACTCTCTGACCGCAACAATATCTAGGACTCTTGGTCCTACGCTTATTAGCGGCCCTCACAGTCTGCGCCCTATTACGGCAAAGTGCCGACCTGACCCCCTTCCAGGTGCGCTCGCAACGCTGGACAAAAGCCTGAGCGGAGGGGACGCAGGACTCGGCAAGCTGAGATGAGAACAGCGGAGGCTGGTACCCGAGGCTACTCTGAAAAGGAGATAGACCGGTAGCAGACGAGGGAAGCGAGTTGTGGGCGTACTCTGCCCAGGGAGCTGTTCTGACCAAGACGCAGGGTTACGAAAAGAAAGACTGCGTAAAATGCGACCAACAGTCTGATTGGCCCGTTCGGCTTGACCGTTAGACTGGGGATGAAAGCCGGACGAGAGACTGACGGAAGCCCCAATCAAACGGCAAAACTCCCTCCAAAATTGAGACGTGAACTGCGGGCCTCTGTCGGAAACGACGTCAGACGGAAGGCCATGAATTCGGAAAACATTCTCGATAATGATCTGAGCCGTCTCCTTAGCAGAAGGGAGCTTAGCGAGAGGAATGAAATGAGCCGCCTTAGAGAATCTATCGACAACCGTAAGAATAACTGTCTTCCCCGCTGATGAAGGCAGTCCGGTGATAAAATCTAAAGCGATGTGAGACCACGGTCGAGAGGGAATGGGAAGCGGTCTGAGACGGCCGGCAGGAGGAGAGTTCCCAGATTTAGTCTGCGCGCAGACCGAACAAGCGGCGACAAATCGACGCGCGTCACGTTCCCGAGTGGGCCACCAGAAACGCTGGCGAATGGAAGCGAGCGTACCCCGAACGCCGGGTGGCCGGCTAACTTGGCAGAGTGGGCCCACTGAAGAACGGCCGGACGAGTAGGAACGGGAACGAACAGAAGGTTCCTAGGACAAGCTCGCGGCGACGGAGTGTGAGCGAGTGCTTGCTTTACCTGCCTCTCAATTCCCCAGACAGTCAACCCGACAACACGCCCGTCAGGAGAATCCCCCTCGGGGTCGGTGGAGACCTCAGAAGAACTGAAGAGACGAGATAAAGCATCAGGCTTGGTGTTTTTGAGCCCGGACGATAAGAAATAACAAACTCGAAACGAGCGAAAAACAGAGCCCAACGAGCCTGACGCGCATTAAGTCGTTTGGCTGAACGGATGTACTCAAGGTTCCTATGGTCAGTCCAAACGACAAAAGGAACGGTCGCCCCCTCCAACCACTGTCGCCATTCGCCTAGGGCTAAGCGGATGGCGAGCAGTTCGCGATTACCAACATCATAGTTACGTTCTGACGGCGATAAGCGATGAGAGAAAAACGCGCAAGGATGGACCTTGCCGTCAGAGAGAGAGCGCTGAGAAAGAATGGCTCCCACGCCCACCTCTGACGCGTCAACCTCAACAACAAACTGACTAGAGATGTCAGGTGTAACAAGAATAGGTGCGGATGTAAAACGATTCTTAAGAAGATCAAAAGCTCCCTGGGCGGAAACGGACCACTTAAAGCACGTCTTAACAGAAGTAAGGGCTGTGAGGGGAGCTGCCACCTGACCGAAATTACGGATGAAACGACGATAGAAATTAGCGAAGCCCAGAAAGCGCTGCAGCTCGACGCGTGACTTAGGAACGGGCCAATCAATGACAGCCTGGACCTTAGCGGGATCCATCTTAATGCCCTCAGCGGAAATAACGGAACCGAGAAAAGGGACAGAGGCGGCATGAAAAGTGCACTTCTCAGCCTTCACATAAAGACAGTTCTCCAAAAGGCGCTGGAGGACGCGTCGCACGTGCTGAACATGAATCGA
This sequence comes from Oncorhynchus masou masou, assembly GCF_036934945.1. Classification (NCBI taxonomy): domain Eukaryota; kingdom Metazoa; phylum Chordata; class Actinopteri; order Salmoniformes; family Salmonidae; genus Oncorhynchus; species Oncorhynchus masou. The sequence continues at coordinate 134,048 of NW_027002395.1, forward strand.
GAGAGACGGTGAAAAAATCAGGATATCGTCCATGTAAACGAAAACAAAAATGTTCAGCATGTCTCTCAGGACGTCGTTAACAAGTGCCTGAAAGACAGCTGGAGCGTTAACGAGGCCGAAAGGAAGAACCCGGTATTCAAAGTGCCCTAACGGAGTGTTAAACGCCGTCTTCCACTCGTCCCCTCCCTGATGCGCACGAGATGGTAGGCGTTACGAAGGTCCAATTTGGTGAAAAACCTGGCTCCCTGCAGGATCTCGAAGGCTGAAGACATAAGAGGAAGCGGATAACGATTCTTAACTGTTATGTCATTCAGCCCTCGATAATCCACGCATGGGCGCAGGGACCCGTCCTTCTTCTGAACAAAATAAAACCCCGCTCCGGCGGGAGAGGAGGAGGAGACTATGGTACCGGCGTCGAGCGAAACCGACAAATAATCCTCGAGAGCCTTACGTTCGGGAGCCGACAGAGAGTATAATCTACCCCGGGGGGAGTAGTTCCCGGAAGGAGATCAATACTACAGTCATACGACCGGTGTGGAGGGAGAGAAGTGGCCTTGGAACGACTGAACACCGTGCGCAGATCGTGATACTCCTCCGGCACCCCTGTCAAATCGCCAGGCTCCTCCTGTGAAGAAGAGACAGAGGAAACAGGAGGGATAGCAGACATTAAACAGGTCACATGACAAGAAACATTCCAGGATAGGATAGTATTACTAGACCAATTAATAGAAGGGTTATGGCGCACTAGCCAGGGATGACCCAAAACAACAGGTGTAAAAGGTGAACGAAAAATTAGAAAAGAAATGGTTTCGCTATGATTACCAGAGACAGTGAGGGTTAAAGGCAGCGTCTCACGCTGAATCTTGGGGAGAGAACTACCATCTAAAGCGAACAAGGCCGTGGGCTCCCTAACTGTCTGAGAGGAATGTCATGTTCCCGAGCCCAGGTCTCGTCCATAAAACAGCCCTCCGCCCCAGAGTCTATCAAGGCACTGCAGGAAGCAGATGAACCGGGCCAGCGGAGATGGACCGGAAAGGTAGTGCGTGATCCAGAAGGAGAGGCCTGAGTAGTTGCGCTCACCAGTAGCCCTCCTCTTACTGATGAGCTCTGGCTTTTACTGGACATGAGGTGACAAAATGACCAGCGGAGCCGCAGTAGAGACAGAGGCGATTGGTGATTCTCCGTTCCTTCTCCTTGGCCGAGATGCGGATACCCCCAGCTGCATAGGCTCAGCATCCGAGCCGGCGGAGGAGGGTGGCAGTGATGCGGCAGGTGGCAGTGATGTGGAGAGGGGAGCAACGGAGAACGCGAGCTCCTTTCCACGAGCTCGGCGACGAAGATCAAACCGTCGCTCTATGCGAATAGCGAGAGCTATTAAGGAGTCAGACTGGAAGGAACCTCCCGGGAGAGGATCTCATCCTTAACCTCGACGAGGAGACCCTCCAGAAAACGAGCGAGCAAAGCCGGCTCGTTCCAGTCACTCGAGGCAGCGAGAGTGCGAAACTCAATAGAATAATCCGTTATGGATCGATTCCCCTGACATAGGGAAGACAGGGCCCTGGAAGCCTCCTCCCCAAAAACAGAACGGTCAAAAACCCGTATCATCTCCTCCTTAAAGTCCTGATACTGGTTAATACACTCAGCCCTCGCCTCCCAGATTGCCGTGCCCCACTCACGCGCCCGTCCGGTAAGGAGAGAAATGACGTAGGCGATGCGGGCTGCGCTCCTGGAGTAAGTGTTGGGCTGGAGAGAGAACACCACATCACACTGAGTGAGGAATGAGCGGCACTCAGTGGGCTCCCCAGAGTAACACGGCGGGTTGTTGATCCTGGGCTCCGGAGACTCGGAAACCCTGGAAGTGGGCGGTGGATCGAGGTGGAGTTGGTGAACCTGTCTTGTGAGGTCGGAGACTTGGACGGCCAGGGTCTCAACGGCATGTTGAGCAGCAGACAATTCCTCCTCGTGTCTGCCTAGCATCGCTCCCTGGATCTCGACGGCGGAGTGAAAAGGGTCCGGAGCCGCTGGGTCCATTCTTGGTCTGATTCTTCTGTTATGTACTTGAGTGAAGACCCAAAAGCGGTTTTAACAGAAAACAGAGTTCTTTAATGAAAAACAGGAATGGCATAAATCCTCTTCCAACGTAGTCAATGGAACAAAAAGAACGATAGTATAATGCAGGATGCACCTGCCAGGCAGACTCCGACAGGATAGGACAAGGTGGAAGCAAACGGGACGACAGCTTGCTTCTGGCATCAAAAACACAAACAAGAATCAGACACTGAAAGTAGCAGGAACAGAGAGAGAAATAGAGACCTAATCAGAGGGGGAAGAGAGAACAGGTGGGAAAGAGTGAATAAGCTAGTTAGGGGAGATGTAGAACAGCTGAAGAATGAGAGACAGAGAAGGTAACCTAAAAAGACCAGCAGAGAGAGACAGAGTGAAGAGAAAAGACAGGAACA